>NC_092640.1:48650969-48763630 GCF_039555335.1 Amphiura filiformis
GGTCTCACTATGAGTTTTAAAATATTGGACTCGACTACGTACGTCTCGTCCAATATTTTAAAACTCATAGCTCCACCAAAAAAATTGTGCATTTTGTTCAAATCATCAAATTTTATATCAAACTTGGGCAAAAGCTCCACTACCCCAGCCGTTACATTCGACATGACCCTGCAAACGTCACGGAGTGCTGCAGAAATATGTCAGAACCTTATTTCAGTTGTGACCAAATTCTGAAGTATTGTGTGTTGTCGAATTCAAAAAATAGTTGTGTCGTACAAATTGTCATTATCTCCAAATGTTCAAGTTGGATACGTAATCATGTAATTTCTACTTAAAATAACCAATTATTAATTTTTGTCACCAACTAAACGTTGTCACTCGCTAACAAACCAGCTAGCAACATTAAGTCGTCACCAGTCACCAACCCAAAGTCGTCACATCCAGCGACCAACCAAGGCCAATCGTCGTTATCTTGGATAGCATCCGTGGCAATTGGTGTTGTACTAGTTTTAGTTGCCGTCGCATTTTACTACCGTGATCGTAAAGAAACAGGTAAATGTAATTTATTTCATTTTGATAGGCAAAAAAATCAGGTCAAAGCTCGAGTTGCGTTGATTTACCATCAACCTATTGTAAATACATGCTTATAATTTGTACTTCAAACAGGTCAAAATGGTAAACAGGAGAACAAAAACAGCAAGGGCTGTATAAATCCACCGTTTCAGCCGATTTATGACACTGGAGACTCTCCAAAAGCTTTAACACCTCATCATACTCTTCAGGTTTATGAAGGTAATTTATTTTGATATAAGAGAAGTATTCCATTGGTAGATCATCAGCGCAGTCACCTTCGGAGCCTTATTTCACCCTTATTCAGGTGAGCACTCCATCATAATGCTCTTTAAAGTGTCTCGGGAAGTATTTCTCGAGCTGCATATCTCCTTGTCTTGGGTAGGCATGCAACAATTATCTGTGGTCTCTGGACTTAGATCCATACTCTGGTGGGTTAAGCCGGTTTTACGGGCACCAAACCGTCCCGCTTCCCTCAGAGATACGATTTAATTAAACATCATGTCATCAAAAAGTGGGTACTCCATCATATTTTCAGGCTAGGAACAGCTGGTATGAGTGGTGTAAACCAGCGTGACAAGTCAATGCCCCCATATTACCCAGCAGACCCTTGAGCTAGAGTCAATGACTAGTCTTTTTATCAGTTGGAGTATCATTAAGCATGTTTAGGTCTGAGTGTCTTGTGCTGGTACGTCTTCTTTATCTTCAATTGGAGGCGGTTCCCAGCTTTGAATTAGTTCTATTTGTTTGAATGCCTTGTTTTGACGGCATAACCATATCACATTGCTGGTTCTGAGTACAGTTTTAGAGACCGCGTCCATGATGTTACCTCTCTTTCTACTTGGTACTCCAAGAGCAGCGATGCGTTTCGTCAGCGATGTGTTATAGATACCTCTGCTTCAATTTAAATTGGGAAGCAGTGGATGCACTATTCCCTATTCCTTACAGTCTGCTAAAAATCTTGGCATTTGCATTTCTTTCTTGCATTGGCAATTGAGCGGTTTTCTTCCATTGAGACTGTAAGCTCAATGATGATAACTGTTTGATCCTTTCAGAATAGATGGTAATATCCGGACGTACTACTTGCTTATGTTCCTCATCCATCAAGAGTTTCCAGTTATTGGCCTTCTGAGGTTTGTTTGATCTCTTCTTGGAATAGGCAGTGGTGAATTTACGGTAGGTTATACCATCTGCAGTGCCAAATTTGATAGTAGTCATACATTAGTTGGTATCTGCTGAGGGATGTACAACTTCTGATTTGCCTCTTCAATGAAGTACATTATGCCAAGTGCCAAGAAACTGACAAGTACTTAAGTAGGGCAGTCAATGTCAATGCACGGCGTTAAGTTTCCGCATTTGTCTAATGTATGCTTGGCTTTGGTCTGTTCTTCGTTTTCTCCTGTTGTAGTCACATTGTTTTATTGCCTTTGCAGCTTAGGAGCTCTGGGGCGTATTATCTTAGGCGTGGTTTTTATTCTTTGCATATAATTAGATGATTAGTTTGCTTTGTGAGCACATTTGTGGCGGCACTGTATTTATGCCACATATGAGTTTTAGAGCCAACCTTGTCAATCTGTTGCCCATTATTGTAACAATTGGGATCCTGGTGCCCATAATAGAGAGATTGCGAAATTTACGTGAAATGTGATACGGGAATAGACTGGCCCCCAGTCTCGGTTCGGTTCCATCTCTGGATAATGTAACAATAAATAATTACGTAATGCCTTATGAAAAAAATGCCAACTCCCCCCTTATTTTCTTCAATGCCAAAACCCATTCCTCTTCATCCACAAATCGACGCCACTAATTACACCCACCACAGTCAACCATGCAGCAATATAGAAATATATATACTCGTATTATAAGTGAACGCGAAAGTCCATTGAGCGCTGATTCCGAGACTGGTCCAATCTGTTAGAGATCTCACTTCCAAATATTCGTTCAACGAAGCACGGTGATTCCGATGTCAATTACGAAAGCCCCGCCCCAGTTTCAATTCAAATATGGTAGCACAAAGCTATGCCGCGGGATGTGACGCAAGATCGGATGGGACACTTGTCAACAACTGAGAGGTATTGAGCTCAAGTGGCACGCGTCTGATAGACCCATGGTACGCGCAATAATAAAAGGCAACCACTCGACTCGGACTTAGGCCTATTGTCCATATTGCGTACATTATCGCGTGCGGTTTGCAAATGTTTGCACATTATTTAGCTAGGGAAGCCTTTTCAAATATCCCGCGCTGCCAAGCTGCGTTGATTGGTCGGATACAATATCGTTGTTTAGTCGCTTACACAAACGTTAATGTAGTGAAAACATGGACGTGGTATATAGAAAGATTGCGTGACTCCAAATCCGTAAAAGTGAACTTCCAGCAGTTTGTGGGAGCTGGAAGTCAAATTGCCTACAGACTGGGAGGGTCCGTGTATTGGGTTGATTTTTAATGCTATGTAATCTACATTACCAGTCGTTCTCCACGGACCCGAGGGAGGGTCTAATACGGGAACGGCAACCTAAAGCTACACTAGTCGAAAATAAGTTAGTAGGCCTATGCCCTCTAGAGGGTGAAGTCCATTGTGAATTTGGTCAATCGTAGAATTCCCGTATGGCGGTCACGCTGCGGTTGGTAGCAAATAATGACATTCCAAAATGACAAAAAAAAAGGCATTATAAAATGCATAAAAACGTTATGTTTGTTTGATTTCAGGGAAAGGCTAACTTTCAGACCTTTTTGGTCTTCCAGCCTTTTCCTTCATATGTACCGTGTTTATATTTATATTTTTGTAATGTCTTTGATTTTTATGGAAATAAAATATGAATGAATGAATGAATGTTATGAAGCAATTCAAAGTATCCAAATTGAACAAGTAGAGTCCGATATGTAATAAAATCTAGGCCTAGTATAGATAAGAAGAAGTGAACAGGTTTAGAAAATCGAACGGGGAAATTTTTTTATTCATTTGTGTGTAGAGAATGCCGTCCAAACACATCTTGCGAAAAGAAGATTTAGGCAAGATCGTGTCGTCTTACGACATAATGCGGTATGAATTGTCTGTTTTGGACGGGCAACAGCAGTTCATGTAACGTCATTTATCACCATTGCTATTTCATTGCGTTAAACAGCTGTCCGGGTGCTTTTCTTATGGATACTACTCAGCGAATGATAATGCATGTGCTTTTGGTTTTCGTTAAACTATTTTGATAATTTTGGTTTTATTTAAAAAATTTCCTTTTAAGTTTGTTTTCAGGTTATATATTTTTTTCCTTGTATTTAATGTGTATTTCTAAGTGTTTAGCAGTTTTTAAAGTGCAATATATATTCATGTTCCAGTGAGGCTGATGGGAAGTGAGTGTAATGTTTCTGTGCATGTGAGTGTGTTGGGGTGTGTGTATTTTAGGAGTGTCCATGTATTGTTGCTTCAATGATTGTGAGAGTAATTTTGTATGTTGCTCGTTGCCTGTAAGTAGTAAGTGCTTGAGTTATATAAATGAGTGAGTGAGGATTTCTAATTTGGGTTTTTTGGCATGAATAATTTTAAATAAGTTTGGTGCGTTGTGGCAATATCAGTGCTTGATTCTTGTGCAATATTTTTTTAAATTTTTTTTTTTGTTATTAAATGTTTTTCTATTCCTGATGTATTTTGATTTTAAAAGCATGTATTGATTTTGTACCTTTTATACCATGTAAAAAAATACGCAATTTGGCCTTAGGGCCACGAGGTTATTTTTTAATAAAATTGAATTGAATTGAATAACATATCAATGTCGGTTTATATGAAAATCATAAAAAATCTTTTTTAAAACGTGTTATGCTGAAAAAATAATACAACAACGTTTTAAACCAAAATTCGAAATGCTATAGTAAATATTATTTGGCAAACATTTTGTTTACTTAAGTCTATTATGTTAGAATGTTGTGCAGCAAGTTTTGAACAAAATGTTTTTGAATTGTATTAAAACATTTTATACCCTTGACCCTCACATACCCTTTAACCCGACATTTAACGTTTTCTGTAATATATTTGTGTTTGCTGGGTAGTAATCGAATTAGACATATTAAATTATCCAATTTCATTTTGCTTTAAAAAGTAAATAGGGACCCTATTTATATGATGATGGGATTTATTTGTTGTTGTTCGAATGATATACACCATAGCGACTTCCAAAGCTGCAATGAGCCATCCAACATCAAACTCTGTTTAGGTTATTTAGACAATTAGAATACACGTGTGAACAATATGCCCAGTCATTTTCCAAAAGCCCGCAAAACTCAAATATCGCTAATCTGGACTGAATGCTATGAGCAATAGATGCAGCCAGTCGGATTTGCCTATATACCGAGGAAAGTGGGTTCCATGAGAAAAGACGAGAACCTATTTACATCTTCTCTGTTTCGATGCACCCAAGGTGAATCAATGGGTGCTTCCTATATCATTAGATATATGTCTCAGCATAGCGCCACCAAGAGCTTATTGCAATTGCCAGACTGTATGCGGCTATCACGAACATACTAGGAATGACGAATGTTAGGACTGACATAAACTTGCTGTGTAGGAGACTAGTTTGGATGTGAACGGCACTATGACGTTCCACCGCACAATGTCGTAATACGTAACCCATATGGCGTTAGCAGTGAACGCCTCTTCGCAATCTCTCTAATATATGACATATAGGGCCCCTGTATGCTTGAAAGTGTGGAGTGTCCCTAGGGGTATCAGTTGTCAAACGCAGGGCCACGGGGCTGCTTTATTCGACGAGAAACGACAACTATCGTGCTCTTACATTTACTTCGGAGCATGTGACCTTTGACCCACCTCTGGGACACAATCCACAAAGTAGGGACCATACGTATGCCATGGACCGTAGGGCCGTTGTAGTTTTAGCGCTAGACATGTCAATTAGATGTGTTTGATAGAAGGAAAAAATACACAGGATAACAATATACCAGCTGCATACTATGCATGCGGGTATAATGATACCCCTTTGTTCTCATAGCCTGCAAGGTTCCAAGAACCCAAGGACTGGAAATGTAAATGGGAATAAATATGTTTCAGTTGAGCCATTTATATATAATTTATAAATCTATTATTGAACAAACATACCTTCTAACCAAATCTTGCTTAATAGATAATCGCACAGTTTCATCTCACATCATCTGCTGTAAATAATATAAATTCAGTCAATTCGTTGAATGGTAACCTTGTTTTGTTTTTAAATATTAATGTACTTTTTTCAGGCATGGTAAAAGTAACCGACACAGACTTGGTTAATGTTACAAGTGAGGTGGGTTTGATGCCACACCATTTAACGTATCTATACGTTGATCTTGGTATAAGTAGACCTGACATCGAGAATGCGAAGATGAAAGCCGAAAATGACTACCAACTCCAGGGACTTCGCGTTTTGCAGGATTGGAGAATGAGGAAAGGAAAAGATGCTACCAGAATGGCAATTATTGATGCCTTAAGAAACCGTGAGAATTGCCAGGATGCGATACAAATGTTAATAGCAAAATGGAAACATGCTTAAATATAAATAATAATATCTTTTATTGCCACAATGATACGAACAATGCATGCGTTCGTAATAGTTCGCGCCTGACTTAGCAACATTTGAATCAATAGATAGAGTAAAAATTCCAATCATGAATGTGCACCTGTTAAATTGAGCATGCCACAAGTTCTTCTTATCGCAAGAAGACACGCCATGAAGTCACGCACTATTTTGAGTATGGAGTTGTGCTTTATTCGTTATCTGAAAGCACCCTTGTTTTTATCGTGTTGATCAAGTGTTAAAGATTTACTCTCTTTTCAGTTATAGTTAATCTACCAAAACACGTTTCAAAACGTAAAAAGGGGCCAAGTTTAAAACTTTTTTTCCTGTGTGGCTTTTCACCCTTTTTAAAACTTGGTCCCATTCAGTAAAGTGGTACCGTAATAACATGAAGAATGAGTCCTAATTTCTACATGCAACAATTAGGTTTAAGACTGTTCGAAAGCGGTGCAATATGACGTAGGCTATGTATTATCAAAAACATTTGAAGGTTTATGTTTCATTATATTGCGTGTTCATAAAGAGTAGTAGAGTATTATATATACTTAGCAAATTGACTGTCTCTCAACCTGTTACATATTATAGGTCCTACATCTGTACATAAGGCGCAGGATCGCACAAGACGATGAAGAATTTAACAAAGTGAGTATTTGCTACTTTTGCTTAAATCAAAATACATTATAACGTCTTTACGGAAAAACTTCAATCAAGCACGAACATTAATTAATTTACTCTACAAAATGAACACTGACAACTAAGAAAACAAACAAGTAGCCTTAAGATGACTTCGTATGGGTCTTTAGAAACTTTCATAAATGGGACCAAGTTTAAAAAAGGGTGAACAGCCACGCAGGAAAGATTTTTTAAACTTGGCCCCTTTTTACGTTTTGAAACGTGTTTTGGTAGATATTAATTCTTTTTTGAGGTAAAAAGATATTGCGCGGTAAGTGGTTCTTTGTAGCCATGCGAGGCGAAGTAGTTGGATATCCATATTTCGCGGTTAATGGTTCTTTGTAGCCCTGGGGGGCAAACTAGTTGGATATCCATATTTCGCGATGAGTGGTTTTTGAAGCTTCGAGGGCAAACTAGTTGGATATCCATATTTCGCGGTTAGCAGTTCTTTGTATTTGCGGGGCAAACTTGTTGGATATCCATATTTCGCGGTTTGTTGTTCTTTGTAGCCCTGCGGGGCAAACTAGTTGGATATCCATATTTCGCGGTGAGTGGTTTTTACAGCTTCGAGGGCAAACTAGTTGGATATCCATATTTCGCGGTTAGCAGTTTTTTGTAGCCCTGCGGGGGCCTATGTTCGATATCCTCATTGCGCGGTTAGTGGTTTTTAAACGACCTGGAACCACCCCAATCAGCTGCATGGGGTAAAAGAATTATTAAAAAAAATAATAGCTGAACCCTATAGTTTAGCCAGGGACTGGAAACGACATATTGATGACTATATATAGAGTGTATTCAATAAACCCAAGCGGAACGAGAGCTGCTAAGTAACCGCTATCCTAACCATAAACGCATGCATTATCAGACAACGAGTGTTCCATTTCCTCATAGCTTCTCACGTTGTACACACGTCAGTCGAATTTGGCGGTGTTGGTTTGTTAGCCCTCCAAGTTATAACATCGTTCACTTTGTGATGATATCATTTCAAGAGGTCACTTCCCGATTAATATGATTAAGCTAAACAGCCCATGGAAGAATTTTATGCATGAGCATTGAGCAACCACATCAATGATGTAGTAATGAATACCCTCTATTGTTATCGGATTAATTTTTACGACCTTCGATTACATGGGGGTAGCAACGAGGACACGGTGTTTGATTTCACTCACATAATAGATCAATATTGACCTTCATCCAGCAAGGATCAGCCAAGCACTACAGTGGCCAAGCACGAAAGGTTTCTTGTTATCTCTTCAAGTATTTTTACCTTAGGTCTATAATCATAATGCAGGCCTAACTCCCGGGCCTAAATTAAGTGTACTGTTCGAGTAGGAGGATTTGTTTGATATTATTCTTGATTTTGAATAATATTAGAGTACCTGTTTGTTGCCATATCGGTGATTAAAATTACAATTCACCACATACACATTCCAGTTTGCGAGAGGTTTATAATGAATAAATGAATAGGTGTTATTATTTCGAATTATAATTATTTAGGGAGAGTGTTTTAGGATTTTGTTAGAAAAGGGATGATTGTTGATCATGTTTATTTTATTGTTGTATGTATTTTCCTGTCATTTCCTGCAAACCTAATAAAGATATTTTGATAATTGAAAATAGTCTGTATCATAAATCGTAGAGGTTGAAAGAGTCAACAAGCGTCAGAAATTATAATTTGCCATGGAACTCTCGGTCATATTTTCATTTGAAATATAACTGGATGTTAGGGTCTGCATGCATGGTATGCATAGTATGATGATATACAGACACTGACCTTTCCTAAAACTATTAAGCAGCAAGTTGTGTATCACACCCATCATGGGTTCGAACCCTTTATTGTATTTTATTGTTAAACCTGAATAGCGTGATTACTTTTGAATGAGCGGCAGCACATATTTTTTCCTCACATCTTCTCTGTAGTACAAAGCTGTCTGTTTATCTAGTGTTTAGACAATGTTTACTCAACCATTGCTATCAATGGATGTTGCCATTTTGACGATTTCTAACTTTTGAAATGCCCAAATGAATCAATAAAACCGGGTATAAGATATTTGCGGGGATATTTGGGCGCGATTACAAAAAATTAGAAAATAAATGGGCACTTCTGGGTTGGGTATCTATAGAGGCCCTGCATGAAATTATTGATTGGCTCCAAACAAAGAATTTGAACCGGTGTCCTTCACCGTAGTTATGGCGGAGTACAGTCCATTCAATCAAATGTTGTCATCAACCTATTTGATCGTAGTGCAGGGTTATGTGTGTGAGACGAACTGTCACGGTAGATTGCAATCATGCTTTTGTTGAATGTATTTGAGTAGTCTGCCATATTTACGGGATGATACGTCACATGCAATGCCTCTATAGATTCTATAGAATTTAAGTATGATATATTTTCGATGGTAATATATTTTCACTTTCAAAGTTTGTAGTTTTCATAATTGCAATTTCTGAATATTATATAAAAAGCGGGAATAAGTCTATAAATGTAAGAGTATGGGATCATTTTGAATGTTAATAAATGCGAAACGCCGGCGGTAGACACCTGCAAGATCAGGGATTGCCGCGATTCTTGCAGTAGCTTTTATGAATAGAATACAATAGTGGATACAATAGCGGATACAATAGCGGAACAATAGAGCTCTCTTACGGGTAAATAAACCTCGTCGCGTTTTGCTAAATTTCACTTCTTATATTTCATGAACTAACCGTTATTTCAGTAAGTAACCGTTATTTTTTTTATCTTGGCAAAACCTCGACGCGAGGTTTTTAATAAAGACAATAAAAGCAGCATCTATGTTGATGGTAATAAATTTTAATCGAAATTAATTGTGTCACTATAAATTCAAAAACAATCCTTCATCAAGGCTTGTTCGTGACGGTTTGAATGCATTTCACATTATTATACAGCCTGTCTCAAAAACAATGCGCAAGTGAAAAGCGCCCTCTTTGGTAATTACCGTTGTGGCATAATGCTTACATCAACGTCAATGCATAGTCTTAGCTCTCAAATGCCGTTTGTTCTGTTCAATTTGCTTGTTTTAATCTCGAGATATGCTTACTTAACAACGAAATGGTGAAATCACAATTGGGTGACAGGAGGAAGTTGGGTACATTATGACGCCTTTGAAAACACAGAGAACTTAAGAGTGGCCATAAGCAAAACAATACTCGCATGAATTAATTAACGTGTTCCTTTCTACGCTCCGTGGTAAGCAGTATGCTTCAATAGGCGCGAACATTTCCGTTGATATATTCTATATCGTATCTTTTAATACTGATGAACAAGATTTCTAACTTCATGCTGAAGTCATGATGCTGATATCCAAATGCAATTACATAGCTTACAGAGAGTCTCTTCAAATACCACGTTATGGATTTATTTATCAGAAAATTTGTATAAATTGACGATTTCTAACTTTTGAAATGCCCAAAATGAATCAATAAAACCGGGTATAAGATATTTGCGGGGATATTTGGGCGCGATTACAAAAAATTAGAAAATAAATGGGCACTTCTGGGTTGGGTATCTATAGAGGCCCTGCATGAAATTATTGATTGGCTCCAAACAAAGAATTTGAACCGGTGTCCTTCACCGTAGTTATGGCGGAGTACAGTCCATTCAATCAAATGTTGTCATCAACATATTTGATCGTAGTGCAGGGTTATGTGTGTGAGACGAACTGTCACGGTAGATTGCAATCATGCTTTTGTTGAATGTATTTGAGTAGTCTGCCATATTTACGGGATGATACGTCACATGCAATGCCTCTATAGATTCTATAGAATTTAAGTATGATATATTTTCGATGGTAATATATTTTCACTTTCAAAGTTTGTAGTTTTCATAATTGCAATTTCTGAATATTATATAAAAAGCGGGAATAAGTCTATAAATGTAAGAGTATGGGATCATTTTGAATGTTAATAAATGCGAAACGCCGGCGGTAGACACCTGCAAGATCAGGGATTGCCGCGATTCTTGCAGTAGCTTTTATGAATAGAATACAATAGTGGATACAATAGCGGATACAATAGCGGAACAATAGAGCTCTCTTACGGGTAAATAAACCTCGTCGCGTTTTGCTAAATTTCACTTCTTCTTTTTCATGAACTAACCGTTATTTCATTAAGTAACCGTTATTTTTTTAAACTTGGCAAAACCTCGACGCGAGGTTTTTAATAAAGACAATAAAAGCAGCATCTATGTTGATGGTAATAAATTTTAATCGAAATTAATTGTGTCACTATAAAAAAAAAACAATCCTTCATCAAGGCTTGTTCGTGACGGTTTGAATGCATTTCACATTATTATACAGCCTGTCTCAAAAACAATGCGCAAGTGAAGAGCGCCCTCTTTGGTAATTACCGTTGTGGCATAATGCTTACATCAACGTCAATGCATAGTCTTAGCTCTCAAATGCCGTTTGTTCTGTTCAATTTGCTTGTTTTAATCTCGAGATATGCTTACTTAACAACGAAATGGTGAAATCACAATTGGGTGACAGGAGGAAGTTGGGTACATTATGACGCCTTTGAAAACACAGAGAACTTAAGAGTGGCCATAAGCAAAACAATACTCGCATGAATTAATTAACGTGTTCCTTTCTACGCTCCGTGGTAAGCAGTATGCTTCAATAGGCGCGAACATTTCCGTTGATATATTCTATATCGTATCTTTTAATACTGATGAACAAGATTTCTAACTTCATGCTGAAGTCATGATGCTGATATCCAAATGCAATTACATAGCTTACAGAGAGTCTCTTCAAATACCACGTTATGGATTTATTTATCAGAAAATTTGTATAAATTAATGATATAATAATGTGTCATTCACAGGTTAAGAGCATTATCAAATACCTTGCATCTAGCGATGGGAAAGTGAGGCACCCTCTTAAGACATGGTTAGCTTTTTCTACAGTACGAGTTTGATTAAAACCCTAATATCCAAAGTAAAAACGGATTATAACATTACATGAACTTATTGCATAGTTATTTGAAGTTGTTTTTGTAGCAAAATGTTCCCAACGTACAAGATGCAGTATGTACAAATAAATAATATAGCAGATCGTACAAGGTAAAAAAGTTGAAAACAAAATTTACATCAATGAGGTACTACTGTCGATGTGTAAATATTGTGACACAAGCTATAGATTGAATAACGCGCCGTGATCACGACCGTACCCGGTCCGCTGTAACCCACGCAACTCCGAATTCACACCCTTATGATGTGCAAACAATCGAGTATCTGTACACAGACATGGGAAACACATTTTTTTTTACCGACCTTTCATAATAAGTGTCATTGTACCACAAAATTACCAAGAACCCTTTTCAGTTAATGTTGTTTTATAATCCACGAATAAGTGGGCCATGCTTAACCAGAAGCCATTTGCTTAACATTATTTTTAGATTTACACACAACCTAAACGCTAAAGTAACATTCTGGCATTTTAAAACACATTTATCGATAATTCAAATATTAAAGTTGACAAATGGAAATATATGAAATTGTTTTCAAATTATTGCTTTCAGATTTGAGAAAAAACGGTTTGTAAAATGAAATAAAATGTGACTGAAATGGCTTAGAGACAAACTCGTGTCTTCAAAAGCCACGTTACGGATTTTAGAATCAGATTCTTAATGACATAATATATGCCACTGACAGGTTACGAGGATAATCAAGCACCTGTTTGCACCCAGTGATGGAGAAATGAGACTTCCCTCTAGACATGATTAGCACTAGGATATATTTGAGCTTTAATTAGAAGTATGCACTAGTATGCGGTATCTATAATAATAGTTACATCGCAGATACGACAGTGTCACTTGACAGACTTGTATTATGAAACGATGTTTCCAGAATATAAAATGCAACACGTACAAAAAATGATATATACATCTTAGAAAATACTAGTTTAATAATAATACAATATTTTGTTTTTGTTTGGGAACCATAAACATATATTTTTGAATGTTTTGATTCAGTCTGCTTAATGCCCCGTACAAAATCCAAGTTCTCAACATATCAAGAGCTACCTCTTGAGCCTCTAAATCAAATACTCCACTCGTTTGTACTAATTGCATTGCATTGTCCTGTTTGATATCAAAGAGGGGCATGGACATGTACCATTCCGATGTTTGTCTAATTAAATGGTTAAACGTAGTATTTTGTCATAATTAACACAACAGATACATCGTTCTTATGTGAGAGGTAGAACTCGCTTATCTTATCTTCAGTTACTTCATTGTTGAACAGTTTTAGCAAAGGCTTCAATACTATTTAAGATTTTTATTTTAACATGGAACACAATGTATCTAATTTTAATCAAATGTATTGATCTTTTACTCGTTTTTATGAAGTAAACAGCAAACGGTGTAATTTATTATCGATTTACTAATACGAAAAAAAAACTCATTCACTGTAATTAACATTTTATAATATGTGTCATAATACTACGAACTTATAAGCAAAATGTATTTTAGTTTACGCATTTTCATAATCCCAGAAAAATTGGGTCATGTTTAACCAGCAGCCATTTGTTCAAAATGAAATTTTGAGATTTACAAACAACCATAAATTCTGACATCTTTTACAGAATATAATTATGTCTTAGAATTCCAACATTAAATTCGAACTCATTGTTCCAAAGTTGACCTAATTAAAAAAAATATCCCATCTTCTCAGTAAATATAGTTTTCGCTATTATTCGTACAATGTAACTACCTATATTCGAAATTGTATCATATAGGATATAGGTAGAAATGTATCTTATAATCATTCATTTACCATTATTTGTTTATTTGTTTATATAATATTATTACTGTTATTATAGTATTATTATTAACCACGTAGGAATGTATGGAATTTGTATTGACTACCAGTATAATATATCAAGCAATATTTCTTTACTGTTATCTCTCTATTTATTAGCTGGCTCCTAGATGTCGTGTAATGCCCAACAAGTGTTCATTAATGGCACTACTTGGCATTAATTAATCAATTTTTTGTCAAAACTGTATGCAAATATTATTCATGAATCAAGTATTGCAAATACTTGTAGACGAAGCGTCTTCAGACAGAATCAATGAACGATAACAGTCACCTTTAACACTGTTTAACCAACTCCTGTAAACATAACAATTCAAAAACATATACTTTTTAATATTTTGAATTCGACATTTTGTTTTTCCAGTAACAGACTGAAATACATTTAGCAATAACTAAAACAATAAATAAACCTGATAAGATTGTGTTTTCAAGGGATTAATGCGACCGGTTGAGATAAGGCCAACATCCCCTTTTGCCCAAATTCAAACGAATGCGCAACATTAATACACTGTTTGATTGAGTTAACAATATTTAATTGAAAGTAAAATATAATTGGCAAATGTTGAACAACTAGTGCACAAATAATATAATCGCACTTTTTAATTATCACTACTTAATCGACAGTCTTCTTCTTGGTGATCATAGAGTTATGTTGTAATGTTCTGGACGGCTGGTGTATATCATTGTTCACTTGTTCTGTACAAAAGAAATCACTGTTCAACGGAGTCAACTGCACACAAGTGTTTATATTCCCTTTGCGTATAAACTCTCACGCAGAAATGGTACTACTTTCTCCAAATATTTAAATACTTCCACAAATGACGGTCTCTAAAAGTGATGCTATTTATTTCACCAATCACTCTCTTTCTCCATGAATTAGGCTTCTTTCTGTCTCAATAACTCATTCGTTGGTGTATTAAAATAGCACATTATTGGCCATACATACTGGTTCAAATGTACTTCTCTTTGAAGGTCGACGATTAACACATGAAGAGCCTACAATCTATCTTCTGCCAAGAGAAAACTCAGTTACTTTCACCTTTATACACATAAAAAAACCTCGCAATATATTAATTTACCATTCTGTCACTTTCAGTTTATTTTAGAAATGAAAATTTCCAGTAAATGTAAGCAATGAACTTAAGTGAGCAATTTGGGAATTCCCAAGATAAAATCATAAATACTAACCTTTCTCATTACATCACTTCCTGGGTGGTTCCAATATGATGTCATATTCACTTTATAATCATAGGGATTTTCCCAATTGTGCGAACATTCTAGAGAAAAGGTGGATTTCCCAACAATCTAAAATTAGATATGATTCAATTAGTTTTTATCAACTTGATGAATAAGAAGGGATTCCCCACACATTTCATCATCCATGACATAACTCTAATTCTGTAAACAGAGATAAATATTCAAATTTAAATTACGCAGGGCACATCACAATATACACTACCGCGTCCGTGATAATATTTGTTTCCTCCGGCAGTTATCATGGGCGCTAAAATAAGTCAAGATGTAAAATACTTTGTCTAATTTATCTCTTTCCTTGCCCTCTGGCTTTCCAGTCTCTGTAATATGTTTGCAGGACCCAAAACAACACACACCAAAAAAACCCACAAAAGCAACACCCATCAATCCACCCCAACACACACTATACGTAAGAGTACCCCTGATACAAACATCTCACTACACATTCACACAATCATCTCCAAACAACCACCAAACTACACCCATATACTCACCCAATCAACACACACCGTCACCAACACACATAGTTGCCCATATGCATTAATACCGAGCCCCTTACTGCCTTGTTAAATCGGGGATTTGCCATTTGGTCTAATGCCATTTGGTCTAATATCCATTTCGTCTACATCCATTTCGTCTAAACCCATTTGGTCTATATCCACTACGTCCAAAAATAATTTGGTCCTTTAATCATTCGGTCCGATAACCATTTGGTCCGATAACCATTAAGTCTAATAACCAATAAGTCTAAAACCATTTAGTCTAACAACCATTTAGTCTAATACCCATTTGGTTTATAACCAATATGTCTAATAGCCATTTGGTCTAATACTCATTTGGTCTACAAACCATTTAGTCTTACAAGCATTTAGATTGTTAATAAATAGACGAAATGGTATTAGACTAACTGGTTGTTAGACCATACGAGTATTAGACTTAACGGCTATTAGACCAAATGGGTATTAGACCAAATGGTTATTAAAGAAATATTAGACCAAATGGTTATTAGACTATATGGTTAGTAGACATACCGGTTATTAGACCAAACAATATTAGACTAAAAGGACATTAGACAATATGATTATTAGACTACGTGGCAATTAGCCTTTCTGGTAATAGACCAATTGAATATAGATTAAACGGGAATTAGACGAAATGGTATTAGACCAAAATGGCAATAGACCGTTAAATCTTAATGTCAACTTAACAGCATACTCGTATACAGTGGTGTAGATTTCTTTTTAACATGGGGGGTAAGTATGGTAAATTGTAAATTTAGCACCTTTTTGTGACCTAATAAGTACAGTAAGCCAAAGAATTGAGGTACCAGTTATGTTAACCCCTGTATATCCGAAATAAAGACAAATATGTCAGAATTAAAACAAGCAGCCAATACATGTACTCTTTAGCTCTGATTTACTACCTTATTTGCTGAAATTGGTTGAGAATCAAAGAAACGGTGATCTAAAATCTAATGAAAAACCGAAATCAAAAGTTGCACTTTTGTGTTCTAGTCAATGAAAGCACGACTATAGTTTTAACGTGCTAATTAATGGAAGCGCAACACTAGTTCTCTTGTTCACGAACGTTTTGTGTACATATCAATAGGGTATTTAATGCAGCGAACTGCAGCTTTTAAATTGGTATCATCCTTGGGTTTTGGGATCGCCGTGTCTTTATTTCTTGACAAATTTCAACGAATGAGGTCTTAAATTGGAGCTAAAAGATGCAACTATTGACTGCTGGTTCCAGTTATGACATATCTGTCTTTGTTTAGGATATACAGGAGGTGAACATAACTGGTACCTTAATTTTTTGGCTTACTGTATTATGGTTGAAATGTGCACAAAGTGCGCGAAAAAAACGCCATTTTGAAGCTAAACTGTTGAAATATGATGCAAAAATGCAATAAATTTGAGGTTATGATGCCAAATGAAAATAAATATGAGGTTAATTTGGTCAAAAACCCACATACAGGCGTCAACAGGGGGGGGGAGGGGTGTGCACAAAGCGCGCCAAAAAAATGCCATTTTGAAGCTAATATATCCGTTTGAGTGGTAATGACCCGATAATGATGTTATAGCAGTTAACATTAATACAGATATATCAGATTCAGATTCAGATTCAGATTAAATTTATTTCAAATTCGTGGCCCGTAGGCCAAATTACATGAAATATTACATTTGCATTGTTTACATTAAAAGACATACAAAAACACATTTAAAATATACATAAGAACACCATAAAATTACTCAAAGAAATTAATTGCACTTGTTGAGGCAAAATCTCACACTCACACAGCCCACACACCCCTATATCTCCACACACACCTTACATACACCCACTATCAGACCTCCATATACACACACACCCCCACACCCCATATGCTCTGAAGAATTTAATTTTATAAAGCAGTGATTAATAAATAACATAACAAAATATTGCACATAAATTGGACCAGCCAAATTATAAGGAACAACTTGAATACATCAAGATAAAAATGCTGTCATAAAATCACAGTTAAAACACACCAGCTGAATATGAACATAATGAGATGCACTAATTAAGTAGATGAGTGAGATAGGGTATTGAGCTGTTTCCATATCTTTTTGTTTTGGTTCTGGGGACCTGATACTTATTGCACTGTCTAAGGGTCATATTGTGGGTCCTCATATTGTGTGGAAACCATTCTGAGTACCTATCAGATTCGACACTATCGAAATGAAACATCTTTGAGGCAGTTGGGATTGAATTAAAAAAAATTGTCCTGTCTTACATTTAAAACTCATAACTCTACCACGAAAATGCGCTCAATCGATTTTACATAAAACTGCTTGGAAACTGCAAATTTGACATTTATGTTTTTGCCTATATCTCATAAACTTTTTTTTTCTTTTGATAAAAGGAATAGGCCTACATTATAATATAATTGTTCCTTTTTTATGCAAATTAGCTTTTCCCTACATCCTTGTTTATAACTTTTTTTGATATGTTGTTCATTTTGAAATACTTTCAACAGTTTTAATCTGTCTATGTCAATTAAAAATATTAATCATAAGTATACCAAATATTTATCAAATAAAATCCTACATTTAAAACAATTACATTCGGCTTAGCATCGACCAGTCCCGTTTTTGCTATGCAATTCCGATTCGCTCAAAACTCTCACGCTCTGAACATTATATTCATATTACAGGGCTATAAACCAATACAATTCCTTGGACTTTCTCAATTGTTTAAGAATTTATTTCAATATTTTGACATCAGTCACATTCATAATGGCCCCATTAATTTAGAAGTTTGTCTCAAAAGTACAGCGCGCATTGCAATATTCGTTTTTGTTAGTCATGCGTGATTTGGCAAATAGGAATAGTTTCTTGTCTTTTACGTATTAAGACAGTACAAAACATTCATTTGACAACAAGGATGTGAAAATCTTGGACAGAGAAAGCAGATGGTATGAGCGAGGGGTCAAAGAAGATATTTTCGTGAAACGAGAGGAGCCTTCATTCACTCAATAGGGGAGGCAGCCTACGACACAACTTGACAGGGGCCTACAGTTCAGCGATCAGGGAGCTACCTCTCAGGTTGAACTCAAAGGTGGTGACCAGTGATACTACAACATCCGTTTCACAGGTCAATGAACTTTTACTGCCAGATGATCAGTAGGACTGATAATGCGTTCAGGATTGGACGTGAAAATTTCCCACTCAAAAATAGTGAGTCCAATTGACTAGATTATATAGTTTAAATATCAGTACAATAGGTAGAGTAAAATTTCCAATCATTAACATGCACCTGTTAAAAGTAGCATGCTACAACTTCTTCTTAGCATAAGAAGACAATAATTGCGTTTGAGATTGCGTTCTCACTCCGATGGATAGCTTAAATATACCGAACACGTACAAGGCATGCTTGTACTCGTTAACAAGTTTTAAGAGCACTCAATAGTACAATATTTTGTTCCGCTATCTCACCTCACCTCACCTCACCAAGTTGTATATATTCGACCATTGTTGGACGTAGCCCTCTTCATGATTATACCACTGTTCTCTTGCATTTCTTGTCAATGTAGGTCCCATGTAGGCAGTAATGTCATCACGCCACCTCCTCTTCTGTCTTCCTCTTGATCTTTTCCCTGTTCTTGGTTGCCATTCTGTAAGTCGTTTAGTCCATCTGTTATCTTCCCTGCATGCAAGGTGACCTGCTTTTTGGGTTGTCCCTCTACACTGCAGGGCTAATGCTCACGATTCCTGTATTATCGCTCTAAGTCGGTATAATGTTGTTAGGTATGTAAATCGATAACTCGTGCGTAAACATGTACTCTCTTATGTTGGAGGTAGCTGCTAGCTTAAACATTATACTTTGGGTTTATCACTGATATCAACAGAGAATCGCTGATCTTCTTGAAGGTTCAGTGGCAATGACATACGGATATTCCGAATGAAAGAATCAAGTGACATCCGACAGCTTTTTTGTTGTTGAAAGGGAATCAATCATGTTTCATCGTTGTTCATTACCGATGAACAACTCGCGTACTGCGTGTTTGTGTGGTCTACGGTGAAACATGATTGAATCCCTAACAGCGAATACTCATCCTGGATTACATATAATACGAATTTCTCCTGAAGAACAGCATTACCTTGTATTAATAAATCTTCCCTTTACATAATTAATGGTTGTTATACTGGTGTAGTCCAATCCCATGTGAGGACACGTCTTGTGAGAGTGTTATACTGACCTCTACACTTCGGCTGAGGAAAGGTTGTTCCGCTCTAATCCAGATTAATTTAGTTTATTTTAGTAAAATTTGTTTGGATAACCGGATTGCAAGATTATGTCTTCGGCTACCAACGATAACTTCAAGAAGGCTTCCAACGGACAGTTTACATCTGCACTAATAGTAGATTTAGATCACTTCCCCAAAGACGGCATTTGCCAGTGTTTACATTGTGAATATCCTAATTTACTTGAACAGTCAGGTAAAACGCCCTCCTATTTCAAAACGTGGATTAAATCCGGGACCTCATTAACCATGAGCGAGTACCATGCCCACTTTGCAACCACACTCGATTACTTACCTCCGATCCAACGGGGTTAATTGGTCATTTCCATCTCCGCTAAAGCCTGAATGTTTCGGTGCTAACCGTTTGTTACTCCAATTCTTTGCAAAAGTGTGATGTCATAATACAGCCTGTGTGCCTAATTCGCTTCAAGGTCATGTTCCCAATCATGCAGGTACCTAGTGACTTTGTGTTGAACAAAAGAAGTTTACATTCACCTAAATTTCATTATCTCGAACACTACACAGTTTTAACAGCTAAAAGCTATTCCAGTTATAGTAATGCATAATAAAGCCATGATATTCTGCTTTCATGTCTTAAAAATGTTTTTAAGTTTTGTCATAATTTACCATGTTCTTTTTACAAATTGGTTGGTTTCCAATTGGTCATGCTGAGTGAACACGGTAAACAGGGGACTGTCATTGAGAGGTGCTTGAACCAACCAAAACACTTCAAATTGTATGCATGGTTGTCTTTATCCAAGGTCATGATGTAATGACTGTGAATATGTGAGAGTCACACTTTAGCATTGAACTAAGTATTTACTGAGTACGTATGAACATGACTATGTCGGTCAGGTTGGTGTTGTCACTACGGGAATTACCTAACACTATTCTTAACACCTGCAACTGGTCTGTGCAAGATGAACGTATACATTACAAACGAGGTGTTTTTCCGTACAAACTGCAACACCTATATGCACAAATCATCCCAATTCCTGTCACATACCCATATTTGATAACCCTTCGTAATATATCGCAGACTTGTACCCGAGTCCAGCTTGTCCGAGTCCGAGCCGAGCCGAGTCCATTTGTATCCGAGTCCGAGCCAAGTCCGAGTCCTTTTGTGTCCGAGTCCGGACTCGAGTCCAAGTCCGGGGGTGACGAGTCCGAGCCAAGTCCGAGTCCAACCAAAATAAGACCCAAGTCCGGACTCGAGTCCGGCTCGAGTCCGGACTCGGCGAAGTCCATGCCCGGGGGGGGGGGGGGGGTCATTCAACTTTAATGTGACACTGGTATCTGCCTACTGGCATTGCTTAGTAGGAGCCTATTTGTATAAAAATGGGTCATTTAGTATAACAAAATGAAAATGGGATAGTTGGGTATAAAATTTTGAAAGAAGGTTGTCATTTGGTATAACATTTTGAAAAAATGGGTCATTATTTTCCAAAAATGGAGCAAAATTTTACATTTTGTTTCTAATTTACAATTCAAATTTGCTGAAAAAAGAATATTGCAAAGTTTCTGCATAATTTTATGGCATTTTGATGATTAAATTGTAGAAAAAGAAGGTCATTGGCCAAAGGACACTCACTACACTACACCACACACCACTCTCCCTACACATCCACCCACCCTACCAAACCCCACCCCACCCACAAAGTTAACATTTCAAAGACTGCAACCCAACTCAACCAACCAAGTGTACACACACCCCTTCAAAAACCCATACCCATGCATGAACAGGTAACCATGGTAAGGTAAAAACTACATGTATCAGACCACCTGTATCAGACAGCAGTCATGTGCTGTGATGAGAGGGTATTTGTGTGTGTGTGGCACACTACATGTATGTAAACTCACAGGGAACTTGCACCCAGGGACTAGAGAAGTGTCACTAGGCTGTGTGCAGCATACATGTAAATGAATTGCAATGTATTCAAATACATTATAGAAAAATAACATCATCATCATCATCATCATCATCATCATCATCATCATCATCATCATCATCGTTGTCATCATCATCATCATAATAATAATACTAACAGAAGTTCTTTAATTCTAAACATCTTTTCAAAATTGTCCCACACAATGTGCAGTGAGTAGTGCATGAGCACACACAAACTACATAGCCCTATTGCAATTTACTGGGAGCTGCGATGTACTAGTGTGGTCCAGTGTGCATGTTTTTCTCTTTCAAGAGTTTCATGGATTGGAAAGTTCCATGAAAGAATTCTTAGATATTTTTATTTAAAATAAAATTATGCATTTAATTAATTATGATTATTTCTTTAATGATAACAATAATAATATTCTGCTAAGTGTGACAGATAAATCTAAATAATTTGGTGGATATGTACTATGTAGGATATATAACAGATCACAGATTTGACAGCCCCAATTAATTTGGAAAATGGCCAAATAAGTAAAGTCAACAAATTTGAGATCTATTTTGACATTTTAGATAATCATTTCACATTTTACATGGATTTATAAATTGACTGGACTCGGACCGGACTCGGCTTCGAGTCCGAGTCCTTTGTGTCCGAGTCCGAGCCGAGCCGAGTCTTTTTGTGTCCGAGTCGAGCCAAGTCCGAGTCCAACAAAAGTGGACTCGAGTCCGGACTCGAGTCCGAGTCCGGACTCGAACGATACATCACTGATATATCGTGGACAGAGTACAAATCCATCGGAAGTGCATATTGTTTGGTTTTGCCAACTATCGAGTTTTAAAGGTATAGTGTATTTGTATTACAAATCCGCTTATTTACTAAGATTGTATGCTTTACTGGAATATTTACAAAGCTGATTTGTATAATTGCGGCAAATAAATTATGGTAACAAACAAAACGGTTGTGTTTACTTTTTATTTTATTGAATGCCAGACCATCGTTAGGGATACTGTTTTGATAAAAGCTAAACAGCAGCACAAAAGTGTTGAATTAGACACACGATATTCATAAATCCCGGGCTACGGCTATCGTGGGCAATGACGTCATGGTTGTTTGTGCTGAATTGTTGTCAGCCTTCATTGCATTACTGGAACGTCATTGTACCAGGCAATATCAGTTCCAGGAATTTTGTATATCACGTGTTGAGAGACGGTTGTTTTATAGTCAATATGAGTTTGTTTTAAATTAAGCCATGTGCTTCGAGGAGTGTCATCCTCGGTATGGAAACATTTTTTACTATATTCTGGGCCGTTTTCTTTTTATTTGACACCACTCGGGGGGGGGGGGGGGCATACTCCATGACATTTCAAGATATGTCTATTTGAGACCAAAAGGCGAGTCAGTAAAGTTATTCAGTTAGTAAAGTAAGCAAGTAACATACACTTATAGGCTGATATCATTACATGGTTCAGCAAAAAGTAAAAACTTAAACTATTGTTAATGTCAAAAAATGACTATGCATAAAGAAATTGTTTATATTGCTATTAAAATTTAAATGTATTGATTTAATAGCTCCATGACTTTCGAAAATCCAAATACTATACATGTAAAACTGAATGTGGTTAAGTGTTAATTGCCGAAGCTAAGAGTTTCTGTTTTAAATGTTGACATAGAAAAAATACCAGTTATATTGAACGTCGTGGCAGTGTACACGCATTACGATAATAAAAGGTTTTTCTTGTTCATCTCTTTGAATTTTAGCATGCGAAGAAGATAATGCCATGTTTCGATATGCACTTAGAGATAACAGACATTTATTTGCTTAGCCTCCTAACTCATCGATACGCGACGTGAACTTGATACGTATGCTTGTATGTATTGCTTTCATGGACCTCAAATATTGAACACTAGATGAAAAGATCAGAAACGATCAGATTATAATGAATTGTATTCGCAATTTATTTGACACCACATAGAAAAGCACTCGTATTGAAATTAATGCGACAAACCTAAATCTATCTGAGTGTTTTGAGGTGATATGATAAGTATGGGAAATTAGAGATTTTGAATATTCGTGTTGTATACCGAGCATAGAGTGGAGCGGTTGACTAGCGTATGGCATTGGCTGTTTGCAGATCTGGTAGCTAAAACGACCGACCTCATTGGTCAAAAGTTGTTTATTCGTCAATGATGCGGAGATATTATTTCTTAAGTCGATTGTTTTCACTGATAATATTGGTTCAAGAGGTACCTATCTATAGTTGAATTTATACTTTATGTCACACCGGCGACTTACTGTTTTATTAGCCAATAACTTGACTTCTCTTACCCAGCAATAACACATGCTCTTTCCTATTGGTCAGATCGAAATCACTCAGCGCTCAGCGTCGCATGTATAATATTAGCTGCAAACATTAGCCGCGGGTCTATCAATGGATGAAATCGCGGTCAGAGAAAACGTACGTCGGATAAGTAAATTTAGTCACGTAAAGTATGTCATCTACACTGCCAGTCATTGCTGGACCTCACTCAATGAGGTCTCCAGATCCATTCAAAGTATATATTGACATATCGTCAGTCTCATAACAAACTTGCCTCAGTCATTTTTTCATGTTACTTGTTTTCAAATTCTGGTTATGTAGAAAAGTTGTAGACAAAATTGATTTTTGGCTAAAAATTCTACAAAAATGCGATTGTCGACAAATTTTCTCTTCAATATAAAAAGAAATGACTATTTAAGTAACTAACAAGTAAAATCAATAGCTCTAGAAATAAGTATACAAGAGCAAAAATAAAATCATCGATGTTACTGTAGAAACCAATGCTGGGCCTCACCTCCCCTCCTCTATGGTCAAATTTTATCACCAAAAATGAGCGTAAAGGATAGATCAACGATTAGCTTAGGTCGTTTGGGAATAAACATGTGCTTTTTTTATGACGGATACAATTTTTAGGAGGGTTTGTACACCTCCTTGCTTTAATCTTGATTATCAAATGTTAAAGGTTTACTCTCTTAATATGTTGCTATATAGTTTTGTAGATAGTTTAAAGTTTATGCAGCTAATTGATTGAAAATATCAAAATTATTGATGGGTTATATTTTCCTCCAAAATAAGGTCGTGGGTTGTCTTAACCTCATAATTAAATACTAAGCGTATCAAAACGTGTCAAACATGGTAGTAGTAAGAGCCTCAGCCAGGTCCATGGACAAGGAGCAGTGCGAGTCCATTTTAACAAATCCTTTATCAATCCTCATTCCATGTTCGCTTTCCTGAATCCTCTGGGCTCCTAAGCTGCGTCAACCTGTCTACTGCTTGCTACGAACCTGTTGACATACTGAAGTTCATACTTTGGTCGCTTGCACTGCGCTATCATTTAAAAATAAACACGCACAAATAGAGCACCCATACAATTTATAAAGCCAACTCAACCTAAATTCGTAGGGTAGTAACTGAGTTTTCTTTTTGATGTATAGCTTAAAAATACCACTCACATACGAGGCATATTTGCAGTCATTAACAAATATTAAGAATAGTCGAGAGTTCTTATATTAGTCATGAACATATCAGAATATCAAATGTTGGTATCTTTTAATTTCATTTCTTTACGCTACACTGCAGGGTTAATACTCGCGATTCTAGAAATTTAGTACTCCGGAAAGAAACACAAATATTAACGCTCTTAGTCTAAATATTGTAATCTAATGTCATTAGATATGTAAATCGATAGCTTAATGTAGTCATTGCGGCTTTGCGTGATTTCATTACCCTGATAAACTACATTTGATTTATCTAAGTAAATACTTCATTAAATACAGGCTTAATAATAACTATTATGAAAAATTGAGATAGAAGATATATAAAGGTATGCCAGTGTTTAAATGTAAATTGTATACTTTACTTTATTTATTAGAGTAACATTATTTGCTTATATTGATCATAAAAATCTAATTTTCAAAATGAAGATCAAAGTAAAAATGTGGCATGATATTATGTAACATAAAATATATATGTTTCACTTTTTGTCTTGTAAAATAGTATAACTTGAACAACCATTGGATATTCACCGAAATATCCTTTTTTAGAAGTTGGAGTGCGAAAGGTTTCACAAACCACTAACTACGTAAGCCAGTCTCGTCTTGGGGTAAATGACAGACTAGAATATATTTCACTGAGATGAGCACACTGGTTGGTTCTACAAATATCACAAGTGAGTTGTGTGATTTTAAGTTTGAGCGTTTTAATACTTTTTATGATAAATATGAGGTTACTGCCATATCTGCTATGAGAAGCTATGACAAAAATGTATTTAGTGTAATGGTGGCCATATTGGTGTGGTGACGTTTTACCTGTCTGGTACCGACTTTGTATAACATGATTGCTTGCTTAGTTGTGATTTTTCCAAAACCACGATAGCTTGTCCTTATGTCCTGCAGCACATCGTCCATGTCAGATATATATTTGATTGCTAACATAATAATATATAGGCCTAATATCTGTAGCTGTTGATATGTGTATACGCCTTCGTCTGGGCATATGAAGTATATGTATAGAACACTTCTGGGAGTCTGTATGTATTATTCTGAAACTTACTTGCTTACAATATCAATGTAGTTCAGAGCAGGTCTTCCAGGTGTCCGCCTCCCATGCTTAGACATCCAGTGTACCATTTTTGATGCGGGCTACTCAATTCTGGAACAGTGGCCAGCAAACCGGGTTCTTCTTTCTCTGATCTTGTGGCTTATTTTTGGAAGATCTCCACATATATCTGCATTCGACATTATGTTCCCTCCAATGCACATTCAGATCAGTTCTTAGCATGCGGGTATAAGCTTGAAACTCTTGATAAGAGTTGCTTTACGTAGCTTTACATCCCTTTCAGTGCTTTTCATCCAAGCGCCTAGGTATTTGAAATCATCGACCTCCTCTAGAACTACACCCTCATTAATTTGTTGTTATGCTTCCTTTCCTGTTATTGTAGGGCATATACTTTATTTTATTTCCATTCATCTTCAGGCATGACACGTGCATCATTAGTGTAGTCTATGCATCATGGTATCGGAAAAAGCAGACAATAACAATTCCAGGACTTTTAAGATATATATAGGAGGTATCCAAAACTGGTGTCGTGCTTAAAGATATATTGACAATTTGAATAGTCAGTTTAATATGGAATCACACCATTTAAACATTTCATCTATGGTGTACAACCGGTACACACAGTACCAGGGTTCGTGTCCAATATTAGGCGTGTATAAAATATGCCATTATTCAGGGGTACACTTCCTTTCACACTTCTTATGGGGAATAAAACGTACCAGCAACAGCTTTTCTACGCATTTCAGGCCTTTTGCGGCCCCAAGAACTCCGATTTACACCCCAATAGGGACTTGTACCCCCCTGCTACTGCTACAACTTAATACACAGGTACACACCAACAATCATATCACCGGGGCACCCTACACATGCACCCCACTTTAGAATACTTTAACATGGTTGGTGTTCACAGCAAGCGTTAACTTAAACGTACCAGTCACTGGATACATATATTAATGTAGATGATTTGAGTTCATCATGTTGTTGGTTGGCTGTTGTCTACTGAGGCTATGTACTACATTGCCGGTTTCCCCTGTTTTTTCTGTCAATTGAAGTCATTGAATTATTTATTTATTTATACATTTGATTACCATACACTTGTCCATAGGCGAGATAATAATCCCCTGAATGCATGTAAAACTGTCAATTCTAAGCCCCATGGTAAATCAATATGATTTAAAATTGCTTGAACATTGCTCTTTTTCACCTCATTTTGCATCGCCTTATCCTGCGTTCAGACATTACTAAGCCCTTGGCCTATATTCATGGAATACTAAATATTCCACATCATTGTTGAGAACTGTCTGCGTCTTTTACATTCTATAGTCGTACCATTTTCACTGAAGTTTTCTAGCTACATCCGATGCTGGAAAGCAAAATGAAATGAATTTTAAAATGAATTGGCTTCGATACAGACT
The DNA here is from genome assembly GCF_039555335.1 of Amphiura filiformis. Taxonomy (NCBI): domain Eukaryota; kingdom Metazoa; phylum Echinodermata; class Ophiuroidea; order Amphilepidida; family Amphiuridae; genus Amphiura; species Amphiura filiformis. The sequence goes on from NC_092640.1 coordinate 48,678,542, forward strand.
CTCGTCATAAAATGGCACGTTACGGATTTAAGAATCAGATCATTAATGACATAATATATGTCACTGACAGGTTACGATGATAATCAAGCACCTGTTTGCATCTAGTGATGGAGAAATGAGACTCCCTTTAGACTTGATTAGCACTAGGATATATTTGAGCTTTGATTAGAAGTCTACTACACGCGGTTTCTATAAACCAATTACATAGCATTAGCAGATACAGCAGTGTTACTTGACAGACAGATGTTTTGAAGCGATATAAAATGCAAGATGTACCATAGCTTTGCATATAATAACTTAATAATAATATACTTTTTTTATTTTGTTTTAATCTGCTTTAATGCCCTGCAAGTTATAGCCTTCAACATACAACATATCAACATTTCTAAATATCAAGTGATATCTCTTGGGCCTTTGAACCAACACCAGGCTCGTTTGTAGTCATTTTAAGACATGTTCCATGCTGATTCCAAATATAGTCATAAAATTGTACGCACTATTAGCTCATAATTAGTACGACATAGTGCGATTTTATGTGAAAGGTATAGAACTCTACTTCAATTTGCGCGCATTTCATTTCGATATTTAAAAAACCCGCCTCCAAATTTATATGTTTTTTATAGAGAATAAACATAATTAAAGTAAAGAGGAAATGAAAATAACAAGAAATATTGTTTCTTCTCCTTAAACAAGACCAAGAGAAATAGCACTTTGGGTGTTCCATTTTATTTCAATGCCAATGAGGTTAAGAAAATGACAGTCGTTATTAATTTATCTTACACAGAGTGGACTGACATTCAAAGTTTAGATGTCTCTTGGACAAACATTAACTTTGGGTATCGCTATAAAATGTCCTATAAAAACGTTAAATGTTAATTCCTTGATTTTTTCACACAAGATCACTAATTAATATGTTATTTATATTAAAACATGTTTTAAAACCTAAAAAGTTCAGCTCGGTTCTTAGATAAGAATGGATTATTTTCTCTTTTGCACTTTTTTGATTCACCCTGTAGTGACCGGTCCTTGATGTCATCTTCAGTTATTGGATTATGCATATTAAATAAGTTGAAAGAAAATTCAGTTTCAGAGCAACCAATCTCAAGATGTTAATTTCAACTGCAACACGTGGTTTTGAATTTTTAAATGCTCACTCATTTACATATAAGCAAAACGTATATTAGTTGTTTGAAGTGTTTATCATATGACAGAGGTTAATAGTCTTTATAGTATGAATGGCCAAGTGGTCCAAAAAACGCGTAAGATAAACGTGTAAGGTTACACGTGTAAGATTGCTTCTTATACGTGTAAGAATGAAGCAGGATTGTTAAGGTTACACGAAGAAACGTATAAAAAACGTATAAAAGACGTATAAAGTTGTTCTCTAAAACCGCGTTTTCTCAGCAATCAAATATCGCAGTGAGTCAAATGTTGGTGCATGGATGTATCTTAACATTATTTTTGTGTGTTTATACAAATTTTTAGAATCCGTTTGAAAATCCTTCGTTTAAATCATTTTTACGCACCATGTTCACAAGATCAAAAACACGTTCCATGCAGTTTTTTCAAATATTCGCTCCGTATAAAACCACGCCGAGTGACTGTTTTCTCCTTTTTTGTATTGTACTACAAATCGACCAAAGAAATAATGTTGCCATGGGGAAGAACCAAATACAGTACCGATTAAATTTTATTAGCCCGTTTTTGGGAACAATTTTCGAGAATCTTGTACCACAAAACACTGTTATGTTACATTATCGATATCTGGATTGTGGAACGTTAATTTTGATTTCTAACTGCCTACATTATTTCTCAAAAGTATGTCGATTCCTTTACCATTTGAATTTAATTCCAAATTTAAGCTACTTTTGCAAAAATCGAGGTTTTTCGCCATCGATACCTCCGACATTTACAGCGGTGATGAGATTGTTTACCATAAGAGCCTGGTATGCACTATTCAATAATAGTCAGTTTGAGATCAATCGATTTCACAGGTCACTCAGTAGCTCAATCGGTTAGCGCGCGGCCGGACACACGTTCGACTATAATACTATAGTTTTGAGCTGGAAAACTTTGGTACGTGTTCGAGTCCCTATGTGGTCCATTCCGTCTATTTTATTTTATTTTTCTCTCACTTTTTTCTTTTTTCTTGTTCGTTTCTTTCTTTCTGACTGCAGCGCAGCGATTGATTGTTTTTGCCCGTTTTTTTTTTCATTATATAATTCAGGAATTTTTAGGCTATAGGCCTACTAATCTAGTTGGCGCGGCCTATGAATATATTTTTACAAATTAGATTAACAAAATGTTGGTTGTTGGTTTTGTTACTGTTGTTGTAGTTATTGTTGTAGGCCTATATATTGCATAATCAGGGTATAAATAGGCATACTAGGCCTAGGCCTATTATAGCCTATAGAAGCATTGATTTATTTCACGACAGATATCATCCAGGATAATTTCAAAAATTGAAAATTTAGAAAATCCAAAGTAAAATTGCCGAAAACGGCTGCCCACAATCCCCCCACCCCCATCAGCCCATATGGTCCTATCATGGTCGCCCCTTCCCCCCGCCCTTCCCTATCCCTGCAACATATAGGATTAGGATGACTCACGAGCCGCGGTTTGTCCGTGGCCCAAGTTCAGATTGATACACTATTCATAGGGCCTGCACTTTGGCTCGTTTTTTGCAGGTTTACATGGTCCAATAATCACAAGATGACTGACATGTGGTAACAAAGGAAGCAGTCACTGCAATTTGATTATGTCCCATATGATTGGCCATTCAAGACACCCCTGTGAATATACTATAGCGGCCTTTTCAAAATATAATACCTGTTTGCTTGACTGTATTGACAATACCGGGAACAATACACACAGTATATGCATTGGACAAACTTTTTACAATAAGCATGATAAGTGATGATGTGACCTCCAGATTTATACATCGTTCGTCTCGCACACTGACAACATTTGATTGAATGGACTGTAGGCTACTGCGCCGTGATTACGGTGAAGGACACCGGTTCAAATCCTTTGTTTGGAGCCAATCGATAAAAGCATGCAGGGCCTCTATACCCATGTACAGTTTATCCCTACATAACCTATGTCTTGAATACGCTGGCAAAGTTATGTAATAATCGGATTAATACTATATAGCAGTAGGTAAAAACAAGTTTTGAATAATCCGCGCTATAAAGTCCCATTCAGTGATCCCAGCGAAAGTGAAAAAAAAATCAAATTGTTACGTTTATAAATTTTTTAATGAAAAACAAATGGCAAAAAAACAAAACAGGAAAACGACAGTATTGACGAAGTTGAAGCCCCATTCAAATACATGTAGCTAATTTATATACTGTCAGTACCGGTATATAAATTACAGACTCACGTAAATGCATTATTTTTTGTCTTAGACACACGGCGCGGCTTTCGGCTGAACCACTGCACTAGCAAGCTATGTTAGCACATCTATGGCAATGACGAAAGGTACAAAATCAGCCATAGGCCTTTAGATAGCAGAAGACACAAAAGTGGTGTTTTATGACCTTTGACATTCTTTTGTGGCGAGTGACATGGTCTTTCAATTCACGCCGAGTGTCCTTGACAGGTTTGACTATGCTTCAGTGGTCATGAAAGAATTCAAAAGATAACCTCTGCCCCAATAATCCCAAGCAATTGTCTGAAACTGCTCCTCGGATTATAAGAACTCAGTCCTCAAATGATAGTCATAATAATGTCCAAAATATAAAAATTACTGACTATCATTGAAGACTGAGTTCCGCAGTCTAGTATCCAAAATCTGAATTTTGATGATTTTTACGAAGGTAGGAAAAAAAAAAAAAAAAAATCACTGAATGGGCCTTTAGTTCCCTCCTCTCCTTACCCTGGCAATATAAATCAAAGAAAATAAATAAAGAAAAAATAAAGAAAACAAGAAAAGAAAATTAACCAAATTAAGGGATCTGTTTTGAGCGTTTCGATAGTATTTTTGTGGGACATGAGAACACATCAGACATATCGAATTGCATTCTGAATACGAAGAATGTCTTTCTGATATCAAATAAATTTCATTGTTTGAAATTCACGATATAATACAAATTTTATGACAAATTATTAAAATTTGATATTTTTCACATTTTTTATAAATAACAGTCCTCGAAGTAAATATCATTTATTTTTTTTTCTGCAACTATAACGGGACGCAATACGATACCGGTATGTTATAAGAATCAAACTTACAAGAAAGATGGCTCTTGTCAAATCCTACAATTCTGTCAGAGAAAATATGCATATTTGCATTAAATTTTTAATTAATCGACATAATTGATTAATTAATAAATATTTTATTTAATGATTTACCATAATTCCAAATATGTCAAACAATATGTCAAATTAAAGCTAATGAAATGCTTTATAAATTGGTCAGAGCGCATTTTGCAGAATGCATTTAGTACTTTAGTTACATGATTTCAAACATTCTATTCCAATTTTCTGCTATACACGCATAGGAGCTGTACTTTTAAAATCCGCGCCTAATCAATAATAATAGTCTTTCACTCCATTGTCAAAGTACTGTGCTCCCTGTAGCATTATGGAGTGACCAGGTCCTAGAGCACACCACTCCACGCCATACATAAATTCTCCCAGTCACATTTCCCCAATATGAAATTTAAAAAAAGTTAAATTTTAATTTTACTTCTTTTAAAGTTTGGCAAAGGCGGGTTCGAACTCACGGCGCACCACGCCACTTTGGAGATGCTCTATGAGCCTAGCGCCTTAGACCACTCGGCCACTTGTCTTGATGGAATCTTTTATGAAACGTATTTGAAGATATAATCGCAACTTCAATATAGGCCTACCACGTGACAAGCAAAAGCAGAAAACGTACCATATTTTGGAATTTTATTTGCCTAAAAACATTAATGTGTATTAATAGCGCTCAATTGTTGTTAATCCGACAATAAACATGATAAATGCGCGTCTATATGGACAATACATTATATCGATTTTGACATGTGCTCGCACGGTGTCAGTACATTTCCATGGTCAGTAAAATACTATAGAGGAACCTACCATTTTTCTTGTATACACGTTCGATGTTTTTATCAATTACATAAAAAATCCATTTTAAACCCCAAATGTTTCTTCAGGAAATAAAAGATTAGATTACCATAAAAACGAAACAGTAATCTTTTGCCGGGTCTAATGTTATTTATACATAGAATTTTCAACGTTTTTTCTATCCTTATTCTTGCTCAATTAAAAAATATTTTGGCGTATATAAAATTGAAATAAAATTCTCTGCCTCATAAACGACCTCAAATGTGCCACAATTGGGTATCACGAATCGTTATATATGATGTGCAGTTCATATTCATATTTTCTTTTATACAGAGGATGCTTCAGTTTTGACAGGAAAAATATTTTCTTGAAAACCCTCTCACTCGGTTATTTCAAAACGGTAACCACGCTTCCCTAGAATGTGCAATAATTTAGCATTAAAATTTTTCTTATTCTAACAGCAAGCGTTTCTAGAATGCAGTATGGCGAAATGTGGTGTAGTCCTAGAGTGTGATGGTTTTGTAGCAGATGACAGTGCTCATTCAAGCCTGTCAAGGTCAGTTAGTAGCCACTTGCTGAATGGATGGCCATGATCAGCTATCAAAGAGATGCCTTGTGCAGCTGCCAATCACAGTAGAGGTTTGATAACATTTTGTTAAAAACCCAAATGTGATATAAGGACAAAGCTGTGCATGTTGGTACTTAATTGTTTGGATTCTTACGTTGAAATTCCCTTGTATTAGTATTTTTTTATGTGTAGTGTATAGTGGTCATAAATTATATAGCTTTTAAATTTTGGGCATTTTTGCTCTGTTGCACTGTACCATTATGGAATTTGAGCAAATCAATTACCGACACAAGCAGGTACACAGTGTATTATTTTATTTTTATTTCGTATCTCAGGAGCACAGCTCACTTGGTAAGGCATCAGAATTTGGTACACTAGCGCTTCGAACTTTAAATCGGAAGGTGGTGAGTTCGAGCCTCATCACGGTCACATTAATTTTATAAACCAAATATTGTTCGAACTTTTCATATTTGTTTTTCTTTTATTGTTTCTTTTCTTTGTCTTTTTTTTTTTTCTTGTTTTCTTTTTTTTTTTCTTTATTTTTCTTTGATCCATATTGCCAGTGTAAGGAGAGGAGGAACTAACGGCCCATTCAGTGATTTTTTTTTCATCCGGACGATCGTAAAAATCATCAAAATTCAGATTTTGTACAAGACTGCGGAACTCAGTCTTCAATGATATAGTCAGTAATAATCTTTTGGTCATTATATGACTATCATCATTTGACGACTGAGTTCTTATGATACATCATCCGAAGAGCAGTTTCAGACAATTGCTTGGGATTGTTGGGGCAGAGGTTATCTTTTGAATTCTTTCATGTCCACCGAAGCAGAGTTAAACCTGTCAAGGACACTCGGCGTGAATTGAACTGACCATGTCACTCGCCACAAAAGAATGTCAAAGGTCATAAAACATCAACTTGGTGTCTTCTGCTAGTGGTTCAGCCCTAAGCCGTGTAGGCATATTTAAGACAAAAATAATGCATTTACGTGAATCTGTAATTTATATACTGACAGTATATATAAATTAGCTACATGTATTTGAATGGGGCTTCAACTTCGTCAATACTGCCGTTTTCTTGGGTTTTGTGCCAATTTTGTTCATTAAAATTTTTTATAAAAGTAACAATCTGATTTTTTTTTTCACTTTCGCTGGGATCACGGAATGGGGCTTTGCAACGCGATATATTCAAAACTTGTATTCACCTACTGTTATAGCATTAATCCGATTATTACACAACCTCGCCAGCGTATTCAAGACATCCAATGCAAATAATCACCTAGATTATGACGTATCATACCGTAAATATGGCGGAGTACTCAAATTCATTCAACAAAAGCATGATTACAAGCTATTGCAATCTACCGCGACAGCTCGTCTCACACACATAACAAATGCACAAATACGATCAAATAGGTTGACGACAACGTTTGATTGAATGCACTGCATTGTGCCATGATTACAGTGAAGGACACCGGTTCAATTCCTTTGTATGGAGCCAATCAATAATTTCACGCACATCCTCTATTATTGCCCAATTATTGCCCGGGATGATTGCACACTGTAAAAGAGCTATTGTTATAATGTTTGATGAAATCGTGTTTAACTACCGTATTTGCTTAAGAACGGCACAATACAGATAAAGCAGACAGATTGACTACATGTGGTACATGTATATACATATAGGGAATGTGTGTGAGTCGAGTATTACCTAATTATAATAGGGGCGTATCCAAAAATGAATTCACGCCCCTTTCAAATGTCGAGCCAAAGTGCAGGCCCTATGGTACGCGTGAGTTCATTCTTTTCTGCATGGCTGTTTCCATTATTAACTTACGCCCCTCTGGAATCAAGCCTTGAAAATCAGTTGTATTTAACCTTAAATTGACGAATCACAGAGTAAGAAATCAGAAACAACCAATCATCTCACGCGTAACAAACTTCAACCAATAATATGTAAAGACGTTTTGTGATTTGTAACACCCACGACTTCTTATACGTGTAAGATTTGGATTTTAGTGATGGACGATATGTGATATTATTGGCGGCGTACCGATGATAATGAGAGCAAGTCACCAAAATCGTAAACGAGGCATTTTCTTAATTTGTATTGAGTACTACAATGTCCTGTATTAATGACGAATCTCTGTCAGGAATTGTTCCGACTTTTGGTCCGTCATGGTCACATCCCGATTTATCTCACTTTTGACTACTTATCAGTTATCTGGAGTCAATTAATACTCATATCAATTAAATTTCAAGAGGTGATGGTAAAATAATCACGTTTGCGAAAACTACCGCGGTGCAGATCGATATCGAGGCTGAGATTATTCGACACTCGTCGTACCAGTCAAATCGGAATACCGTCCATCCCTAAGAGGCAATTCTTACGCGTATAATAAATGATATGGTGAGATTTCATTGGTCGAAGATGAATACGCGTAAGATGATAGGTTGTTTGGGGTTTAAATATGGGTTCTTTATATATGATTCGTCAATTTAAGCATCCCGCTAGATTCGAAGACGTATAAGATGCGATCTTACACGCATAAGATGCAATCTTACACGTGTAAGATGCAATCTTACACCCGTAAGATGCCATCTTACACGTGTAAGGTTACACGTATAATCTTACACGTTTTTTGGTCCACTTGGCCATTCATATTATAGAGACTGCATTGGACCCTAACAAATATATTACACTTAAGTACATTAAGGAGCTTCCGTCGGTGTATTATTAAGTGAGGTTCCTCATAGGGACGCATGCATTATATTACAGAGGCCACACATTTGTACATTTATTACCAAATATTTTTGCAAATGTTTACCAAACTAAAAGTGAAAACTTTTCTAATTTCAAGATGTAGATATCAGAACAGATCAGATTTCAGTTATTGTCTTCTTAATTTTTGACACCGCCATAGAAAAGTATTCCTGTTGAAATCAATACGACATGTTTAAGACTACCTGGGTGCTTTGAAGTTAAGTGTTAACTATGGGAAATTATAGATTTTGAATATTCTTGGTGGTAGGAGCGATTAACTATACTAGCTAATGACATTGATTGAATAATCATATTTCCTTTTATGGCTTTTTTAAACGTTTTAACATTTTGTGATCACATTTATTTGTATAGTTGACAGTTTAATCAACATGGCTTCCAATCCAGCTGGGTCTTTATAAATGATATAAAAAGCACTCTCTATCTGACTTGAACTATACTACTGAACTGAATTACATGAGTGATGAATCACTAACACTAATATTTATGCGAGTGCAAACTTGAAAGAACTTTATTATTGGGCGTAGTTGAAGCGGAAAACGATATTATTCACACGTAACACTTTTCAGTCCACTTGGAGCTTGCTAAGTATTAAATTCAATATTACGTTCAACTTCATTTTGTCATTGTTTTTGCACGGTACATCCTGTTTAGGGTTGTTCTGATAAATGAAGGACGCAATATACGAATAGTGATAAATATATTTTATAAAGTTTGGTTCTTAGAAAGAAAACAACGCGGAGTGAAACAATGGCGATGATTCAACTTATTATTTTGGGGATTGTTGGCAGTGGTGTTGTTACAAGTAAGTAGTGGTACTCTTGCAGTGCCGTACCGGTCAAAATGTCAAATTTCTCTTTCCTTTTCTCTTTCCCAGCAAACACAAAAACGTTTTAAAAACGTTTTAAATAAGTTATATTTTGGCTTTTGGTTTAGGTAAAAACGTTTTAATAACATTAAAATGTCGGGTTATCTAAAGGTCATGATAACGTTTTACAACGTTTTGTATGAAAACACACTACAACAATATTTTTAAATGTTTTCAAAAAATGTTATTGTAAACTATTTTTGCAAACATTTTTGCCAAATATTGTGTCAATACTTAACATTATGTTAAAATATTTGAACCCAGCAAACACAGAAATGTTCTTAAAATGTTTTTTTCAAAACCTTTTAATAACATTTAAATGTCGGGTTATATAAAGGTCATGAAAATGTTTTTAAAACGTTATTGAAAATATTTTGGGCAAACATTTTTCGCAAAATATTTTTTCAACCCCAAAATAACATGACGTACGAGACAGAAGAAAATACAAGGCTGACGGCTTACGGTGGGGTACTTTGTCGAACCCCAACTGTTTTAGAATAACATAATTTAGCTTTAGCGACACATAATTGTTTGTGAAGATGTCAATGGCGACGTCAAAATTGCGATATTGCATCCGACCCCTGCATGTTTCACACAGAAATGGGGTCAAAGGTCATTTGAGATTCATTTCCGGTATGGGATCAATGAAGCAAGTTAATTTGTACTAAATTTGTTAATCCTTCCACACATTACATAGCAACATGACGTCAGTTACACACACGAATCAGCTATAGTGTCTAAAAGCTATACACAGATGTGGGCCAAAGGTAATTTAAGTGACGTTTAAAGTATGTAACCAAATACATACATTAAGCGCTGTTGTTTCCACAAATGACATAGTAAAAAATGTCTCTTGCACACATGCATTGCTAAATCTTCCATACAAGTGATGGGCCTCATAACTGCTAAATTGTTTGTCTAGAGTATATAATATTGTACATATTTAGAATGGCAAATACTTGATGAATCTTTCTGTGGAGTCAAATGTTGGCCAAAATGCTTAGTTTTCTTGACCCCCTCCCCCCTCCCCAACAAAAATTATATAGTTTTGCCTGGAAAGGTCGGGGCTTCCTTTTCACTATCTTGAAGAATATAGACTCCTCGACAGCCCTTAGGCGTTTGCTTAATACACGAGTGCGAAATAGGAACGCGGTTCAACCAGGTAGATGTTCGTGACGATTTCGTTAATTTAAAACAACGTAAATGCCCTCACATAAATAAATGTAGAGAGATTGAGAAATTTACATGACACGTGATACGGAACGGCGACCTCAAGTCACACCTGTCGAAAGTAAGTTACTATGCCCCCTAGAGGGTGAAGTCCATTGGGAATTGGTCAACCGTAGATTTCTCGTAAGCATGGTAAGGCGGTCACGTTGCGGTTTGTAGCAAAATATTGATATTCCAAAATGACAAAAAAAGGGCATTACAAAATGCGGAAAAATGTTACGTTTGTCATGTTATGAAGCGATTCGGTGTCACGTCAGATTTGAGTTTCGTGAAAATATTTAGCCATTAAATAATAGTTCCCTCGATTTTGTGCTATGCGTCCAAGAGTTGTATAGATTCAATGCCTATTGACCGTGTTCAGTCAAAAGCGAAATCGGAGCAACGAAACGGCGATCGGGAAAACTTCAGAACAATAAAAAGTAGATGTTCGGATGCGAATACCAATTGTTTAGTTTTGTACGGGAAAGGCCGAGGTTTCGAATCCCGCTGAATGATAGCGCGTGGATGACTGGGTGGGTCACTTGATCATTAACATCCAACGAGGAAAGACGTGGTTTTCAATCTATACCACCTCCCCGAATAATCGGGTTTGATTTCAATGAGTCGCGTAAAAGGCCACTAATACATACTATAATTGCATCCAAGCAAATTATACGAGAGTATGTACATAAATAATGGTTCCAATAAAGGTATTGGTACGAATGTAATTATGTGGTTGCGAGCTCAAGGGGTGCCGTCTAGAGGTCTTGCATCTGTGTTTGATGATGGCAGTACCGAGAAATTGACCACCGTGTGAGGGGAAGTCGTTCAAGTCACCATTTTTTCTGTTTGGATCCAATTCCACCGTTTTGTTCCTGTAATTATCTGATTATCCTGAGTTTGGAAAACCGGAAACAACTGGGGTCAACGTCAAGTCTACATGAGGGTCAACTAGGTCAACTCAACATTTCATCTCATAACTCTTCGCTACAATTTTATGAACTGTATTTCTCCGTAATTACAACGATTATTCAAGTCATCGCTTCAATGCATTTTCATACGCTGTATTCGCCTGCATGGTATTTATAAAATTATAAAAGATTCTTCGAAATCCATCGCTAATTATCGCGAATGTGCACAAGTAAATTAAGTTTGGGGTTTATATCAAAATTGTTAAAAATGTAGTACACTAAGGAAGGGAAAAGTATTTAAACAATAATCTTGGTGTTTACAATTTTTCATCAAAATTCACGTTTGGACTTAGAATATTTCTGAGATCAATTTTTCATCAAAATTCACGTTTGGACTTTTTAGAATATTTCTGAGATCGATTGTCATCAACATTCATATTTGGACTTGCAATATTTTATAGTTGATTATTATTCAACAAAGATCCTATTTGTACTTTGAAAATATTTGTAATTTGAATTTTGGAATCAAAAGTGTTTGTACTTTGACAAATTTTGGAATGTTCATGAAGTAATTAATTAATCCAGGTCATTGTGGACTTAGTCCATTTTCATAACAAATTGTATTAGGAAATCAGTGTGATTTATTAAGATCATAAGCATAAGGTTATATCATCCGGTAACCAGTTTTCTGGTTAACTCTGTATTGGGGTTTTTTATTAATGGAAAAAAAACTTAATGAATTATTATTATTATTATTAATTAAATTACTTGTAAATAATTTATAGTATACACTGGTCCGTCTGATTGTTTTTCCTAGTGTCCTTACTGAGCTATATTAGGGTTTTAATTGCACTTCGGTTGGGAGTGACAGGGGGGTTACAATTTGACCTAGTATAGATGAGAAGTGAATAGATTTAGACATTTTTTTGACGCGGAATCGAACGGGCAGATTTCCTATTCATTTGTGTGTGGAAAATGCCGTCCAAAAACACCTTGCAAAATGGAATTTTAGGCAAGATCGTGTCGTCTTAACGACATTATGCTGTATGAATAGCAGTTCATGTAACGTCGTTTATCACCATAGCTATTTCATTGCGTTAAACAGCTGTCCGAGTGCTTTTGTTATGAATACTACCCAGCGAAAATGTTTTTAAAACATGATAATGCATGTGTTTTTGTTTTAGTAAAACATTTTGATAACATATCAATGTCGGGTTATAATAAAAGTCATGAAAACGGTTTTAAACGTTTTATGCTGAAAAATAGGGCCTATACAACTACATTTTAAACCATTATTTAAAATGCTATAGTAAAATATTAATTGGAAACACTGGGCATATTAAATTATTAATTTTCTTTTTGCTTTAACAAGTTAACAGGGTATTATTTATATGATCATGGGGTTTATTTCTTGTTGTTCGAATAATATATACCATGGCGATTTATAAAGCTTTAATGGGATATCCAACACCAAACTCTGTTTATGTTATTTAGACAAATAGCATATACGTGTGAACAATACTCATTTTCCAATAGCTATGATAGTCCGCAGAACTCAAATATCGCTAATCTTGTCTGGACTGAATGTTTGGCGCAATAGATACAGCCAGTCGTATTTGCATATTTTTCTGGTTTGATGCATCCAAGGCGATTGATGGGTGCTTCCTATCTCTTTAGATATATTTGTCTCAGCATAGCACAACCATGAGCTTATTGCAGTTGTGTTCTGGATGTAGTCTCCGGCCAGACTGTATGCTGCTATCATGAGCATACCAGGAACGACGAGCATTAGGACCGACACAAGCTGGCACTGTAGGTGACTAGTTTGGATGCGAGCGGCACTATGACGTTCCATCGCAATACGTAAACCGTATGACAGTGAAAGCCTCATCGTAATCTCTCTAGTAACATTATTTTTTTCTGGGAAAAATCACTTTAACTTAATATACAAATTATATTAACGTAGGTAATGGGGCTACGTATCCTGCACAAAAACACAATGGGGAACGATTGCTCAGGAAACTTAAAATAATCAATAAGAAAGAAAAACAGTTTACCAACCCAAAGTGTTCCAATTAAAATTTCTTGTGCTGGTGACTCTATCAAGAGTAGTGTCTTCACTTTCAGTTTAGTCAATACATAGGTGTAAAGTGTAGTTTGAGCGTGTATTCTTACCGCGGCCAAGTAACATGTACAGGGTGGCCCAAAAAAAGAGGCCCCTCATTGCGCCCTCTTTTTCTCCTCTTTCTGAAAATGTGATCAAATATATTTTGGTATGTAAAGAAACCTTGAGTCATTAGCTTTAATAAACCAAAACAATTATATCAATCGGCTCACAACTTTTGCAGATATGCTCTTTTTAAAGAAATGTACCCGTTTTTCACTTTGTCCACGGACAAGGTTTGGCTACTTCAAAGATTGAAAAGGAGTACACATACCATGCATGAATATCAAACATTCCTCAATGATAACTTTATGAAATAACTTTATTTATGGAATGTGCTTTACCGGTGGGTTTATGGGCAATGGATTTTGTTAATAGTGTCATTAATTTGTGGCTAAAATGGATGCCGAATGGGACTTCTTTTGCTTTTCTTGCCATTACTTATTTTTTCTTGCTTATTTATGCCTTTTTGTTTTATTATGTTTCTTACTTTCTTACTTTCTTACTTTATTGTTTCTTGCTTTCTTTTTATTTACAACATATAGTCATTTCTCTATTTAGGATAAAAGGTAGACCTAAAAGGCTGTTTGGTTTGTCTTTGGTTCTTCTGAAGTGAGTTTACTGTGCTGCTCTGCCCTCCGCCTGGTTGCCTCCTTGGCGAATACAGGTTTCAGCTCTTGTCCTCATTGCATCAATTGCGTTCCGTACCATCCTCGTGCGCGGGATACTTGAATTTTCCCACAAAGGAAAAAAAATCAAGTGGTGTGAGGTCTGGTGATCGTGCAGGCCACTCCACAGCATGAGCGATCCCAACCACTCTGTTTACTATCCGTGGACAGAGTGAAAAACAGGTACAAAAGGGCACATCTTCAAAAGTTGTGAGTCGATTGAAATAATTATTTTGGTTCTAACGATTAAAGGTTTCTTTACATACCAAAATATATTTAATACACTTGTCAGAAATAGGGGAAAAAGAGGGCACAATGAGGGGCCTCTTTTTTTGGGACACCCTGTAGTTTTTGGTTTTTGTATGCGTTTACGGATAGTTTGTTAACTTTAAACATATGTCTACATGAGTAAGCTCTTTATTCATAACTATTTCTACCTCCTCAAGTTGAATGTGCGAGAAAAACAAAGTGATGTCTTCTGCAAAGGGTATACATCGAGAAAATTTGTAACATGATGGATATCATAAACATACAAGTTAAAGAGCAGTGGCCCAAGTACACAGCAAACACCCACCAGCACTGGACCAGTAAAAGGGCCCATTTGCACTGGCCCAGTACTGGACCAGGGTTGGGCCACATAAAGTGAGCGCCAGCACTGGACCAAACCAAGTCGGTCACAACTGGTCCAATATAGTGTGTCACTTATGGACCACATAATGTCGCCAGAGCTGGCCCAACGCTGGCCGGGCTTCCGTGTGGCCCAGCATTGGCGCTCACTTTATCTGGCCCACATGTGGTGGGTGACGTGCTCACACTAGCGAAACAATCAATTAAATTCAGTTTTCCGACTAGGCTTGGCTATGCCCGGGGGCTAGGGCTATTTGAATTGATATTTTTAGTGGAAGTGCAACTTTTGCGGGAACTTTGATTTTATTTTCAAATCTTGGTGTATGGCTACAAATTTGGTACTAAATGAAAGCTAACAGATTAAATTTTATTGTTTATTATTGAAAAGTAAATATAAATATTGTATGAAGGAATATTTTTACAGTGATTTTACTATTTTTGGCTCATATTTGACAATTTAATAGGAATATTTAGGCATGTTTAAATTTCAACTTATACTTCTATCCTATCGGTAGGGAAAAATCTAAATAATATTTCATGTCCCTTTGATTTCTAGACCATCCTCTAGCGCCTATACTGATTTACGGGCCGGGTCCAGATAAGTGACCCTCACCATTTTGTAACTGAGACTCGTGTATAATTAATTTTGTGAGGTAGGCCTATACAACTTTTAAAGCATTTTATATAGGCCTAATATTTATTCTGCTTTAAATTAAATAGGCCTAGGCATATGCATGATACGTTACAACATGTATCAGTAATAGACCTAATAGGGCCTATTTTTCTCTCCCTAGGCCTAAGAGCTTCAAACTGTTAATAAGCCTATAACTTTCCATAAGCCGTGTAAAATTAATGTTTTGGTTCTCGTCCAGAGGATTTTCAGGAATTGATGACGCAGGGAGGTTTTTTTCTCAATGTAAAATTAGCCCCGGTAATTAGCATGGCTTAGTTTTCGGTCTTTTTAGAGCAAATCAGGAGGCCTTTTTTTCATTTAAATGTGAGATTCTGAGGCCGGATAAATCCCCTAGATTACCACAAAAATTCTTGGAAGTGATATTTGTTCTCTAATAAACTTATTTAGGCATATTTGTAAGCCTATAAAGTTTTCGTAAAGTAGGCCCGGGAAAGTAGGCTATTCCTAAATTTTAAAAAAGTTGAAAAATCTACTTTAAAAAATCTGACAAATCCCGTAAATTGAGGAGGGAGAGGACGAGAACCAAAATATTTAATATTTATTCAAAATTTCAGAATAGGGTGTTCCTAGGCTAGAGGGTGTTATAGCTTGAGCTATTCTTATAGGGCGTAAATTAGACCTCTAGTCTCAATAAAACTTCTGCATGGATTATTTGAAAGTGTAGGCCTACAATCCAAAATCCCGGGGACTCATTTATACAAGCATAAAACGCCAACATTTAGGGTCCCTAGCTTAAAACCACACATTTAAACTTGAAATGTCTGAATGTCCCTTTCTTTTCATGGGGGCTGAGCAATTTATGTGCCCGGTTTTATGGGACGCCTAATTTTTAAATACAACGCTCTAAAAAGATAAAACGCTGCATCTAAATGATAAAACGCTGCATCTTGTAAATTAGGTTCCCAAAATGTTGTCACACGTTGAGGGGGGGGGCAAGGACAAGAGTAAAGCAATTTGCAATTTTGGCATGAAGTTTAGAAATTTTACCCCCACCCGGACTCGTATTGCACAAAGGTTGGTCACAGTTAAGTTATTTGTGGTTTCACCGCCTTTGACCGGGAGGGGGCACTCGAATCCCGAGTCGAATATGAAAGTGACATACCTGTGCCTACCAAAGTAAGATACCAGACTAGGGATCTACCGGAGGCGATTATTTGTCAAAAAAGTGGGTCATTCAGTGGCGACTCCAAGAAAATGTAATGGGCCATTACGTATGGAAAGGATTAGAATTGCATCAATTGTGTGTCATTGAATAACTTTTTGGGCAAAACTGCACAAATGTGCTACAAAATGTAAAAATTGTACAATTTGCGCATTTTTGTTTGTTTGTTTGAGTGTAAATTTCTATTAAAAAAAAGGGGTCATTGGGTGTAAGCTGATGACAAAAGGGGGTCATTGGGTTAATTTTAGCCTTCAATAAATAAATAAATGATAATAATAATAAAAATAATAATAAACGCTCGACAACCCCTACTAGAATAGGGTTTTTTGGTCTCCTAATGTATATCGTATTAAACTCCCTGAAGATTACAGATGACAGAGAAATAATGGAGACTCACTCAATGAAGTACAGATATTTCAAATTTAATTGAAAATTTAAAATCAAACAAACTTATAGGCCTATTCCCCCTGCATGTCCTTTCTCAAGTCAAAATCAATTCAAGTTATTTTGAAAATGACAAGTCCCCTTACAAGTTGACTCTTTACAACACAATATCAAGGGACCGTTTTTTTATTTTTTTGAATTTTGACCAACTTTGAGAAATTTGCACCAAAAATGGTCAAAAAATGCAAAATTTTCAAAAAAACCATATAAAAGCCTGATTTTCGTCCAAATTTCAAATATTTTTGGTGAAGTTGGTCAAAATTCAAAAAAATTAAAAACAGGTCCCTAGATATTTTTATCTAGTTTTTAAAAATTGATAAAAAAATTTTTTTGGCCAAACAATTTTTTGTTACGTGCGCGTTGCACGAAAAAATTTAGGCCAAAAAAACTGTTTTTTTTTTAATTTTCTCCAAAAATGAGCATTTTGGCCCAAATTGGACCTCACAGATGAATTCATCAAATCATTTCAATTAAAAAAATGTATACTTTTATATTCTTTAGACTAATAATTTAGCAGTTATGAGGCCCGAAAGTTTTCATAATTCCATGGTTCAGACCAACCTTAATTCCCAGCAAACACAAAACAAAAAACCCACTTCTTTTTCGTTAATCGTAACAAAACCATTTTTTGGTATTAATTTTTTTTAAATAAAATATCTAGGAGCCATTTTTTTTTTTTTTTTGAAATTTGAACCAAAAATGGTCAAAATGCTGAAAAATAAAAAAAATCATAAATAAAAATTCATTTAAAAGGAATAGGGCGGGCAAATGAAAAATTATCAAGAGAAATGAAAGAATGAGTAAGTCTTCACAATTAAAAACAGGGAAAATATGACACAACATCGATTTATGTCGATTTATCGACTTTATACGTTTATACGTTTGTTAAACCCCCATTGGAGGTTGTGTCATATTTTCCCTGATTTTAATCTTATCTATTGCTTATCCTTTGTTCTCTGCTGGTCAGTTGGAACAGATTTTCCCTGTTTTTATATTAACCCTTCACATCATAACAGAAGACGTTTTATGTTAACATTTTATATAAAACATTGTTATAAAACGTTTGTCATAGTTATTTAAAACA
This sequence comes from Amphiura filiformis, assembly GCF_039555335.1. Classification (NCBI taxonomy): domain Eukaryota; kingdom Metazoa; phylum Echinodermata; class Ophiuroidea; order Amphilepidida; family Amphiuridae; genus Amphiura; species Amphiura filiformis. The sequence goes on from NC_092640.1 coordinate 48,696,778, forward strand.
TTTTCGTAATCATACCTACAGGGTGTATCAAAATGATTGGTACCGACGACTTTTCATTTTTGCAGATTTTTTTTACTATGTTTTGTACCAGTTTGTGGTTAATTGTTTACATATTTGAAATGATAGTAGTTTTATCTTCTCTACGAATTTTAGATCTTAAAGATAGCACATTCGGTTCAGAAGTTACATGATTCTAAAGGAAAGTAGGTGTTTTACACTTTTCATCGTAACGCTGGATCCGTTTTCAAGCTGTTGCGCTCTATTTTATTACAAATACATGTCGAGAATGATATTTATGTTGAAGATCTTGGAAATGTTTTATTTTTTCCTTGCATATTTCTTCATTCACGATGTGTTCTAATCAATATTTATTGGTTGATAGTAATGTCAAAGCCGTAATACCTTATTAACTTGAATTAAGAGCATTTATGCAATAAACATTTCAAGCAGTGAACATATTCATCTTGTTGTGTATAAGTAAAACCATGATTACGCCGATCTTCATTTAATTAACATTAATATTTAGATTATTAGATCAATAAGTTAACATATGCCGCTTTCTATTTATAGTACAAAAACAATATTAATTAGCAATCTAATATTTTTTATATAATGGTTTATAAATACTAAAATAAAAGGCATTTTGCTGAATTTAATTTAAAAAAATTCATAATCAAAAAAGTAAATGAGATTAAATTTTCTTTTTGATTTTGCAAACGTTTTATAGTCAATGGCTCAAATTTGATTGCAAAGTTGATCAATGATTGTGTTTGAGCTGTACAGTGGATTAATGACAAGCATGTATGCCAAATACACAAATGAGCTCATTAATATTTGAGCTAGAGAGTGGATTAATGGAAAGGCAAAATATGCAATTCTAAAACACAAGGCCTGGTGGAACTTTCAAAAAATGTATACTTTGGTATATCTTGCATGACTAAGTTTAAAAGAGGTTATAACCATGCTAACAAATGTATTGCACTTCTGAGACTCTTCAACCACCTTATTTTGGGTGAATATTTGTGTAGTGAACTGATTTCCTGATTTTCCATCAAATGAGACCTGTTCTCACAAAATGAGCGGAAATTGTCAGGTAGAAAAGGAGATACATGAATGGTTCATTGAACCTGCTAAAAAACAATAGAAAGCAAGAAAATTCTCCTTTGAAATATTGAAAACTTATATGACCCAGATAATTTTATATGACCCAGAGATTATGGATCTGGCCATAGCCATGAAGATCTGACCATAGCCATGCAGATGGTGCCCACCTGGACTAGCTTTAAGCTAGTCAGTACTGCTGGACTAACAAGGATGACTAACCTATCTTAGTCCAGCTTGACTAGCTTTTGCTTAATCGCTTGACTAGTTTGATGTTAGTCCAGCACGCTGGACTAGTTAAGGTTAGTCACTCGACTAGTTATTGACTTAAGTTAGCCCAACTGATGCCCATCTGGACTAACATAGCGCTAGTCAAGCCAGCTGGACTAATGTAACATTAGTCCAGCTGGCTTGACTAACATGCTCAAACTAGTCGATCCGACATGACTAACCTCAAGCTAGTCCAACCTGCCGGACAACCCTAATTTAACCATACATGCAGTTGCAGATTGGACAGTCTGATAAGGGTTATACAGTTGGAAGGTAAATGAGTTTGTCACTCATATTCACAATAATGTAGTCACACAATCAAAAGTTTTGATGGATCCATTTTGCATGTGCATCAAATCATCAATCAGAAAAGTTTAATGTGCATGATTCAGATAAATCCATCTTTGACAGGCAAAATTAGTGCAAGGTTCTTTTTTCACATGACTTTTTTGTGTAACAGCTTAACTCGTAATATTTTGCACAGCTGATGTATGCAGGATATACCGCATTTTCTTCTTGATGAGTTGGAATTGTTGGAAGTCTATTCCTACCACAGTTGGGTCACATTTCAGCAGCACCTGAAAGCAAATTATGCAAAAAGTTACTGTTAGTTAAACTTCAATTAGCAAAATGAATATTCCGCTTTCACATCTGGCGGTTTTCTGAAAAAAGTACCAGTGAAAAATTCGAAATTCAGGATCATCAAATATTTTATTTACAGTTTAATACATGTATAGTGTACGGAGCCCCTGAAGTGACATGGAAGAAAAAAACTCTGGGTCCGACTTTGTAATTCTGGGCCCCGAAATAGTAACTTGGGGGCCAAGATAGTAACTTGGGGCCTGAGATAGTAACTCGAGCGCCCCAAGATAGTAACATGGGCCCTGACTTAGTAACTCGGGGTCCAAGATAGTAACTCGTAGCCCCGAGATAGTAACTTGGGGCCCGACTTAGTAACTCAGGGCCCGACTTACTAAGTTGGGCCCTCAAGTTACTATGTCGGACCCCAAGATAGTTCTTTTCTTCCGTGTCAATTCAGGGCTCTGTAATAGTCCCATCAATTAAGGGCTGAAATCAAAACTCGACCGGCGGTTGACTGGCAGTTCTGTCCAGGTGCCATTGTTTAGAACAATAGCAAAAGGACAGGCGGTCAACCACCTGTCGAGTTTTGATTTCATCCCTAAACCAACAACAATTTTTTTTTTGATGTTTCAAAATGGGAGCTTAATTTTGACAAATGACAACGGGCAGGAAACTTTAAGACGTTCTTACACCTCCAAAATTTTGGTTGGTCATGTATTTCCACACCATTTTTTAGAGTCCACCATCAGGGACAGTACTTAATACAAATAATAGTATACTGTCCTAAATTGCACAAGCAGTTTTAACATTTAGAACCAAAAATGTGTTTCATAATGGCCATAGAACCATCATTGGTGGCACCAGGGCATTTGCCCCTCAATATTCTCCCCCACCCCCACTTATTCTGAAAAATTGGATGATTTTGCACTCATTCACTTTGCCACCCCCAAAAACCAATCTGTGGCAGCACTACAGGGGGCATTTTTCTTACTCCCCCAGTTGCAATTGAACAGAAATTACAGAAAATTTCACTTTTTGCAGCAATTTTGTGCAAATTTAGAAGATTTTGCCCCCATTCACTCCCCCCCGAGAAAAATTCCAGATGTCGCCACTGAGAACCAGTTTATAACATCTAAACATGCTAAACGGAACATATTTCAGGTCTAAAGTATCACGGGGATTATGAGAATACATGAGGTTTCTTTTGATGCAAAATGTCTCCATTTTGATCTAGGATAAAGAACAGTATGACCGGATGAGGCTGTTGATCTGGTCACACATTTTTCAGTTACCTTTGGTATTTGAACGAAATCATTCAGACTAGTTGTATATGTTGGCGTTGAGTCTTTCAAGCTTCACGGTTGCATCGTCAGCCACAGAGCCTATAAAAAAATTCATGGAATTAAAATCATAAAATGGGATTTGACAAACTGTCGATTGTAGATTTTGGGTCACAGAACTTTGTTATTCTTTAAAAAGTAAATTGCAGACCATGCACATAGCATTTTTTTGCCTAAGTTGTTGCTAATTTAAGGTACGGTATGATATATTTAAATGAGTCATATTTGAAATTTGTTTTGATTTTTTTTTTTTTGCAGCAATTTTGGGCAAAATTTGTTGAAATTCACTTCCTTGGGGGGGGGGGGGAGTGAATTTCAGGGGCCATGTCACCGAAAAAAAAAAATTCTGGCACCGCCACTGTACTTAGGGGTGGTGCAATAATTATGTGTGCCCCCGGGGGGGTGAATTCTCACAATGGTCTGCCAAAAATCGCTTGCCCCCCCTTTGGCCGTGCCAAAAACCTTTGCCCCCCCCTTTCGACGTGCCAAAAACCTTTGCCCCCCCTTTGACGTGCCAAAAAATCTTTGCCCCCCCTTACACATGCAAGATTTTGGGGAACCCGAATTTAAAACCTTAAATTGTCTTAACATATAATGCGAGCGCAGCGAAACAGGACATTGTGCATATTTGAACGTGTTCGTAACGTTTTCCTATGCCTTTTAGGGCGTAATATAGAAACGGTGCCCAAAATATCTGTGCCAAAAATTGCTTGCCCCCCCTTTCGACCTGCCAAAAATCGCTTGACCCCCCTTTCGACCTGCCAAAAATGCTTGCCCCCCCTTTTGGCCTGCCAAAAATCTTTGCCCCCCCTATAATTCACCCCCGGGGTACACATAATTATTGCACCACCCTTAATAGACCTATTCAAGTGTTCATGAAAGTCAAAATAGTGAAAATAGGGCTAGTTTTTCAATCCAAATTCCTGTTTTAATTCAATCGTTTAGAACAAAATAAGGGTAAAATAAAGCTCAAAATGCAATCTGCAACAGGGGTTGTTTTGAATTTTCTGAATTAATCATCATCATCATATGTTATGCCTTTGATAAATTTATATTAAGGGGAGCCCTGTGCAATAATTGCGAGCCCCCTGGGGTAATTTTCAAATGGCAGAAATGCTTGCCACCCCACCCCCCTATTGGCTTGGCAAAAATTGCTCTTGAACTTTACGGCCAAGGCCCACTTTTAGAGCATTTTATTTTTAGCATTTTAGAGTAGGGGTAGGTTAAACAGCCTTTTAAAAAGGGTGGTGTTTCATATTAGGGAACAGGTTTATTTGATGCAGTATGATCTCCTGAGCATTTTGACACCATTTTCATCCAAATCGGCCAAAAAATGAGTTAGTGCCGGCCAAAACAAGTTATTATTTTTGGTCTTTCTGATGTAATATTATAATAATTGCAACTTTACATAATCAACACAAAGCAAGACTTACATTGTAGCGGAAGACATCTTCTACAAAATCTTGATGCATTTAATTCCAGGACATTGGGGCAAGAACTTGAAGTGTTGCTCTGCAGTGCAGTGTATACGTGTAGACTACAGTATCAGTAGTTGACTCTGACAGTTGACAGTTGTGTTTCCCCGCTTATATAGAGTTGGGTCAGAGGTCACATACCACAGAGTGGCAAAATTTAAACTTGAAGCTAGTCGAGCAACCTAGTCAAGCCGGCTTGACTAACGTTAAGCTAGTCCATCTACCTTGACCAGTCCGTCCAGCTTGACTAACCATAAACTAGTCAATCCTCAAACTAGTATGCAAATATTCTAGCCTGGTTGGTCTGAATGGCATGTATTCCTATAGTCACAGTTGAAAATATGCAAAATCAATGCAATTTCAACAACATTTGAACTGGAACACATAGTGACACATCTATGATGTTGATTTGAAGTCATTCCAATTGTCTTCTTGCACTGTCACCATGTAACCATTTTCATACTTGGCTCTGTGAATGATGTTGATCAAGTCACGATACTTTCTGATGTGATATTCCTCAATTCCTGTCTGAAACAACAAAATAAAATATTGATACAAAGTAATAAACATTTTGGTCATCTAAATGTTTATTCATATCATTTTCAGTACCGCGGTATTTATTTAAAAGTCACTAAATAACACATGTTCCGATTCTTTATTCTTGTCTGGGGCTGTGCAATAATTATGAGCACCACTGGGGGTAAAATTTCCAAACGGCTTGCCAAAATTGCTTCCCCCCCCCCCCCACCAGCCCGCCAAAAATCGCTTGTTTTCCGAAGCCTTTTTAGAGCATTTTATTTAAAAGGCGCCCCAAGAATGTGCGCCAAAAATTGCTTGTCCCCCCCCCCCGACCCATAGTTTTTGACCTATGACCTCCAGCAAACCACAAGCCATTTCAGCATGTAAATAGGCTACATAGGCCTATAAGCAGAGAGGCTGCAATAAGAGTCATGATTTAAGATTTAAAGAGCTAGGCCATATGATTTTAAGGTTTTTGTGCAGCACTTTTGGACAAAGCTTCTAATGGTGATAACATTTATTTACACACATTTTACCCGGCTGGCATTCCTGAAAAGTGACTTGATATTTGGGTTGAAAAATGCAAAAAAGCTATACTGTAGCTCAAGTACCGTATGCAGTTCAGAATAAGCAGTTCAAAATAGAATAGGCCTAAACACCCAGGCGCAAGGCGTACCGTATAAAACTGGATGCCCAACAAGAGCCCAATTTCAGAAAAAGTAATAAAATTTTTTAAATTGCCGCATAGCGGCCATCGTGTCGCACTTGCGCGACGTAGGGTGGGTGTCTGAGGGTTGATGTGATCATGTTCCCCCTCAGAAGTAAGAAACTTTTGCCAAATGAAGACCTAATTGAAGCGATTTGGTGGACCATTTTTGCACTATTAGTTTGTAAACTCTTAGTTTGAAAAAGCCGAGAATGTGTGAAATGAGCAGTCCATGAAGTCTTTTGTGGGGCTTTTGTGGACAAGTTTTAATTGGCAAATGTCGAAAGCAGAAGCGAAAATGGCTGGCCACTTGTTTATCCATCCACTACGCAGGAGGTGTCTGAGCCTGAGTGGGATGTTCCCCACACAGAAGTTGGAAAATGAATGTCCAATTGAAGCCTTTGCTGCATTATTTTTAAACTATCAAAAAAGGGGGGGGTGGGCAAACTCAATTTGCAAAAATTTAAATGTTACACAAGCGACATTTAGGCCGGGGGGGCACTCAAATAAAATTTTGGTAGGGGTGTGCCGAACTTTGGGAACTAAGAACTAATTTTGGGTCAAAATAGGGGCTTGATGAACTGAAATTTCAACATATTTGTGGGGCTCTGTGAACTAAAATCGGCCAAATTATATTATAGGCTTTGGAGCTAAAAATTTCCAAATTTTAGCTAAAGAGCTACAGTTGTCAGAGTTTGAGGCTCAATGAACTGGAGCATATTGCAAATGTGGGGCTTAAGGAACTGCCGGCGAGCCTGAATAAGGGACCCTTGACCGCCGCACATACCCGTACCACCTTTACATGTGAGTGCCCCCCCAGGCATTTAGGCCTATAAAACTTGAGACTCGCAATTAAAGCAAGGATCGATGTTGAAGTCTTAATAGGCATGTCGACGGGCCAGCAGTAATTTTCACATGTTTTTGTGCCAAGGACCCGCCTTCAAGTACCGTAATGCCTAAATTAATCACAGGCCTAGCCTAGGGCCTATATAATTATAGGGCCTACTTACGAACCAAATGTCCGTTTTTTTAGGCATGGGCCTATGTGCAATGTAAGTATTTCTCTTCTCCTTTTCTCCTCTCTCTTTTTCTCCTTTCCCCTCTTTCTCTTCTCTCCTTTTTCTTTGCAAAAGAGTGGAACACCTATAAACCAAAATGCATTGCAAGGCGGCATGCCAATGCAAGTCATACATTCACCAGAATGAACTTGTGTCTTCTAATGATCTAATAAACTGTTCCATTTATCGTGGATTCAAATTCAGTCAGCATATTTACCACAAATATGTCATTGTCATATCTCCTAGTCCTACATCATGTTCATCATTCATGTTCTTGAGCTGACATGCATGACATGACACTCTCCGCTCGCGGAAAATGAAACCAAATGAGATTTATGCATGTGAAATTACAAGATTTTTTATAGTTTATACATACCTATTCGATGTCGTCAGTGGTCAGCCTGAATCCTCTAACATTCTGTTAAATATGTATATGCTTTTGGACCAAGATATACGAATAAAAACCTTTTAAACGGCATCTAATTTACTTTTTATAAGCTTAAACACATCCAGTGATTGATTAGAATTTTTATGAAAACTTAAAGACAGCTCGTGGTACTACCAGCTCTGGGCCAGCAAAAGTGGCTTGATGTGGCCCATTGCAAGCGGCTCCGCATTATGGTCCAATCCAAGTGTCACTTTTGCTGGACCACACGAAAGGTCCTTTTGTTGATCCAATCGCCGGTACCAGGTGTGGCCCAACACTGGCCCAGTACTGGACCAAATCGGCCAAGTTCCCTGTGTTATTGACCTTTGGGGCACACCACAAGTGATATTTTTGCTCTCTGATGAAACACCATTGTAAATTACAAACTGTTTACTGTCTTTGAACCAGTCATAGCACACACCTCTAAAGCCATAATTGTGACATGATCAAGGGGAATGAGTCACATGTCGAACCTAGTCGAAAATGGGTTTACTTATATTTCTAAAGAGGACATAAAGAGCTGTCAGAAACTGAAAACCCCATGTTGATATAACTTTTCTTTGCAAAGTTACGTCAATTTATCAATCGCTGAAAACATTATAAAACAAAAGAATTTTGACACCTCCTTTGCCAATATCTCAAAATCAATATTATCGACATCAGACTCATCTCCCTTGATCGTGTCACAATTGTATAATTTAATAAGACGTATCGGGAGATCAATGATATCCAACGCTTTCGTTAAATCTAAGAAGATACCAGTAGTACAATAGCATGAATATACTTTGACAAATCATATTTCTACTTCATATTAAGGTCAAAATGAGGGAGATATTAGGTTGCGAAGAGGTGACAGTGATGCTAGTGGATACATTGAAATATATAACGGTGGCACTTGGGGCGAGTTTGTGATACAGGATGGACACATAAAAATGCTCACGTAGTATGCAAACAATTAGGTAAGATCAACACTGGATATATTACGTAACGTAAGTCATCGTATGTTTTTTCTAACTAACTTATTACATGCTCTTGGTTGTAAGAAAAGTAATTTGTTACAGTATTTTCGACTTGGCCCAGTTTATCACATCATACGGTAATATCTCCAAGTTTAACTGGAAAGAAAAAGAGCGAGGTACACCAACTTGCCGTGGGGAAACAAATAAAACACAGACTAGATGGTACGCAGACGGAGGGGGACAAAAACAGCAAATGTAGGCATTAAAAGTAGGTAAAGTTCGATAGCCAAATGTTACCAAGTCCCACTGAAGTGCTAAACATGTAGAAACAACAGGGGTTGGTGGTGGTAGTGATGGTCTGTGGGGGTGGAGGTTTTGGTGGTGATGTTGCACCCCCCCCCCCATTATTGTATATATTAAACGTAATAATATACCGTTATATAAAGTAGGATTTACTACTTATAAGTTCCCCCAAACGTTTTCTGAAATACATTGAACAAATATTTTACAAAATGTAAAAATGCAAAAAGGTTTATGTAGCCTTATGTTTTTCCCCATCTGGAACAATTTATAACGTGACGCATCATTGCATTCTGTGTCAATGGTTTTTATTTTAAAAAGAGCTAATTTTAGAAGTCCGTAGGCGTCAACTTTCGAACATTACGGCCAGACTTATTCATATGTATGTTAAGATGGAACTACACCCCTTGATAAATGTGTGACTATTTTTGTGTATTTTTTCTCAAAAAAAAAAAAATAACACAATGGTAACAAATGTGACGTTTACTTTTGAAGTAGTTATAATGCGTATTGGTTCTCCAATATTTGATTGTTTTATGTATGTAGTATTTTAAACGCGCTGTTGTAAACATTATATTTGTTTTATATTGTAAGGATTGTATTTATCTGAATTTGCGATTTTAATTTGTGTATTTGATTTTATGTATCTTTTAGCCTTTGTTGTATTGATCCCTGAGCCTTAAGAAGAACAGGTGGTTAATTGTGGTTTCAACACACCGAGTATCATGTATACCAAGTTAAAGGAAAAACAAAAACAAAACAAAAACAAAACAAATACATATGCCGTGTTGGGGGAACTACAGGCTCGGGGGGGACTTATGAATTATATTCATTATAAAGCTATTGTATTTACTTAGACAGTAAACTGAAAATAGCATATTTTTGCGACCATTTTGTATTCCATCTTGAATTGGAAAGATACAAATGAAACTAATTTTGTGCAAATTCATTTCTTTTGATTAGAAACGTTTCCATATTTTATTATTATTTCATTCTCATGTTACTAAAGTTTATTTCAATGGAAATAGGCTATTCTGGCGGCCATTTTGGACGCCATCTTGAGTTGAAACGATGCGAAATGGGCATATATTTATTTCTGTTGATTATAAACATTAAATGCGTTGATATTTTTTCATTATTAGATCATTTGTATGTTGCTATACAGTAAGCCAAAAAATTACGGTACCAGTTGTGTTCACCCCTGTATATCCTAGATAAAGACGAATGTGTCAAAATTAAAACAAGCAGCCGATGCCTGTACTCTCTAGCTCTGATTTAAGACCTTATTTGTTTAAATTGGTTGAGAATTAAAGAAGCGATAGTCCAAAACCTGATGAAGATACGAAATAAAAAATTAAACAATGTCAACGAATGAGGTCTTAAATTCGAGCTAAAAGATGCAGCTATTGGCTGTTGGTTCCTATTATTACATATCTGCCTTTGTTTAGGATATACAGGGGGTGAATGTCACTGGTACCTTAATTTTTTTGCTTACTGTAGTGCGTTTTAATGGAAAACTCCTATTTGGCGGACATTTTGGACTCCATTTTCAATTGCACTTGATCTGAATTTCTTATCCAAATTTTTTGGAAGGTCTTGGCATATATAACATAAAAATGTAAAATAAATTTCTAGAAGAGCGATGTACACGAGCTCCCTTCTAGAACCTATAGATATGGTGGATTTTTGTGGGCACTTATATATAGCACTATTGTGAAGTTCCAAAGTAAGAGTAGCTTTACTTATTGCTCGGTGCTTCCGCAACTAGAACTAAAACTTATGGTTTAACTTGATTTAACTTCTAACATCATTAGATTACAATGGGGCTCGGTTTCCATCAAATAGGCCAACTCAGCCAGCGAATGCTGCAATACCTGTATGGCTAAATAATTTGTCGTGTAGAGGCAACGAAAAACGACTAACTGAGTGTGATGGGAATGTATGGATGCCACCCGGAAGTATTTGCCAATCAGCTAGTGTTACATGCAACCCGTATTGTGAGTATCGTAAACAAATCGTCGGCTCCATTACATGGTGGTGACGTATCTTAAGGGAAACTGTAAAGAACATTTCGGAGAAAAACGAGTTTGAAAAAATAATAGGATTGTGTTGTTGTGTTTTGCCCACATTTTTAGTTTTAATTTAAAAATGTATGAAGTGTTCAAAACAACCTTTACTTTGACTAGTTATAGTTGAAATATTAGCTTTTAAATGGCTATAACAATGATGCGTCAGTATGTGAAGGGCAATCTAAAGGACAATTGTTGTCATCTCTACAGTTTCAGGTGTGGGGGTTGACATAAGTCTTTGGATCGCATATTCTTAATACAGATCTTTGGCATACAGCCGTAACTCGCATGTCTCTGCACCGTCGAAGCTACCCATGGTCACATCAAAGTTTGTATTACCGCGTTTGGTCCTTGAGGTGCCTTTATTGTACAGAGACGATTTCTTTGCGTGGTGGATGATATGCTTTTCATCATCTTTCATGTGACCATGGGTAGCTTCGACGGTGCAGAGACATGCGAGTTAGGTGGACTTAAACTCTTATCACAACTGCATGTTCTTGGCATCAAAATATCCCCTATACAGAGACGACGGCCTAGCCATTTGTCATAACAAAACGGCTCGACATATCGAACTCATCAAGAAAAAGATATGTAAAATCTTTGCAAATAATCTACGCATCACAATTGAAGCCAACAAGAAATATATCAACTTCCTCGGCATCACAATGAACCTGTCCACCGGATCATACTCACCATTCATGAAACCGAACAATAACCCAATTCATGTCAACAAAGAGAGCAACCACCCCCCATCCATTATCAGGAATATACCGGAGAGTATAAACAAAAGACTTTCAAAAATATCTTCCTCTGAAACCACTTTCAAGAATGCCACGCCTGTATACCTAGAAGCACTCAACAAAAGTGGATATGATCATGAACTCAAATTCAATTAAAAAAAAGGGAATAATGGAAACAACTTTCGTACACGTGCTCGTCGCATCACCTGGTTTAACCCCCCATATAGTGAAAACGTGTACACAAACATCGGAACAAGATTTTTCAACCTTCATCATCATCATCATCGTCACCATCATCATCATCGTCATCACCACACAAAAATAATGTCAGTGATTATTTTTGGCCAAAACAAAAAGATTTTTTAAGGAAAGAACTTTGGGAGGGGAGGAAAATGATTCTTTTATTCACAGGTTTGTAGATTTTTCAAATCAACGAAATGTATGTCAAGTTATGCAAAGAAATGTCTTGTAATTTTAGGAGGGGGGGGGGTATTTTTTGTGAACCCTTTATTTTCAGAATGACCCATCATCCGGGGCGTATTTTCTGGGCGCATTGAATTATGTGAAGGGCGAGTGGAATTACGTCACGATTCTAGTGTATTCCTGTTCGTTTGGATTCACCCGAAGCGTTGGGCAGTATTGCTACAGATACGTCCACCCAATCCACGTTTCTGATCTCATGACTGCAAAAAAGTACAATAATGATGTAATTAGCTGACACACGTCATAGCTAAGTATCAAAGACAACAAGGCAATCCCACACATCTCGCCACAGAAATTGTCGTCAAAAATGCTTCCGAATCAAGGAAGTTTACTTTTTTAGATTTAGTAATATTGTTATAATCTCAAGACCTTGCAGAGGCGGTTTTTTATTTGGAAGGTGAACGTTTTGCCCAACATATTATGCAATTAAAAGATCGACATTTTTTGTTTAGTAGGCATGACACGAGGTAAAGAAAAAAAAGTACCGTCGGGGCAAGTCCGCCCTGTATGTGAAGGGGCAAGTTCGCCCTGTGTTTTCCCCAGTGGACTATCGAGCGGATTCGCCCCATCGGCGTATTATGCAAAAAAGCTAACAGTACCTTTAAAAAGGATAAAACTACATAGAACCATTTTTTTAAAAGTTAAGTGGTATCAGTATTGCTCATACCACCGTTTATGCCCTAAACCCATAAAAGGTTTTGCCAATTTTGGACCCCTAAATTGATTAACTTACATTATACCCCTCCAATAAATGTAGCATATTATCTTTAGAAGAGAGAAGGTTCCCAATATACCCCTATATTTTGCATTAAATTTATCATTGTTATGCAATATTATAGCCTTTTCTTTTTATCAGGGCGAACTTACCGCCACCATAAGACGGCACGGGGCAAGTCCGCCCTTGCATCGTGATTTTTTTTTCAATTCTCATGCCGTTACTGAAAGCTAAATGCTCTTACAAATGTGGTAGTATTAAGCTACAGTATACAGCTTTAAAGTGTTAAAATATAGCTTCTAACATGAGAATTGTCCTCTTTAGGGCGGACAAGGTCTAGAAAAGGGGCACCATTAGCAGCCATTTTGCTGTAATACTTTGGTACACAATACATTAGTTAACCGGTTTACAATGGAATATGTGACACGATCAAGGGAAATGAGTCTGATGTCGATAATATTGATTTTGAGATATTGGCAAAGGAGGTGTCAAAATTCTTTTGTTTTATAATGTTTCCAGCGATTGATAAATTGACGTAACTTCGCAAAGAAAAGTTATATCAACATGGGGTTTTCAGTTTCTGACAGCTCTTCATGCCCATTTTCGACTAGGTTCGACATGTGACTCATTCCCCTTGATCATGTCACATATGACGATGATTTTTGAGGTGTTAGAGAGATTGCGATTTTCAAACGTATGACGTCGATCTACCCAAAACCACTCTCCTGTATCGAAGTGAGGTTACGTATTTAGCCAGTTTTGAAGAATTTGTACGTGCGATATCAACGTAGATACATCGTTGAGAATGCATAAATTTGGTTCATTTCACAATAATGTTAAAGACAATCAAGTATAATGAACATACGAAGGAAAGTCTAATTATTATTATGACCTTTTTTGTTTGTAACAAATCATTATAATAAAGCTACAGCGATGTGTTAAACATTTACTTCATTTATACGCGACGTTCATACGCAGAGATTGTACATTGAAATGGAGGGGAATGGTGGTTGATGAAGTGTGGGGTATTCGATAAACTAAAAATCCTGATTACAATTCTATGACAGTACGTAATAAATGGATACTTCTAAAAGAATTCTAGAAACACTTGGATTTTCGGCGCTGCGGATCAGCTGTTTTAGAAAGCAATAGGACGGCCATTGTTGCGCATGTTGCAACCGGGAATTTGTCTATTGCACATCATGTGTTATTCCAGAGAAGCTATGCCACTTACTATAGGCTATTAATACAAACAAATCCAATTTCACGCATTCCTACACCTCAGTGGTAGCCATGGCTGGGTCCCCGCTGAGTATATCTAACCTTTTTAAACTGCATTCAATCACCCGCGTTACACGTAGACAAAGGAAGGATGAAAGTTTACAACACAATACAATATAACATCGATTTTTAAGCAGATTTAATCCACCCAATTGGGCAGTCACAACACCAGACTTGGCTCGTTGGATTCGTCTTTTTCTGGGATGTGTTGAAGAAAAAATACGCGGTGAACAAATCGACCGTGGGTGGTTATGTAACGCATACATATAACGTATCTTCCCTACAATAATATTTTACCTATGATGATAATCCATATGCATGATGATGATAGGATGATGATGATGATGATGATGATGATGATGGTGGTGCTGGTGATGATGGTGCTGGTGGTGGTGGTGATCATCCACCCATCGCCCATCAATTTTATTAGGATACATTTCTTTGAGCCTCGTTAGCCAACTCCAAACCCCGACTGATTACATGCAAAATCAAAATCGCGCAATGATCACCAGATGACTGTGGGACATAGGACCACCACACGACCGTTGGTTAAGTACGTGGCCTCATGCGATGCATACAACTTAAAACCGTACGTATTAACGTACGTAAAAACGTACGGTCTACGTCGGCGTAAATCGCAATATCTCAGTTTATTTTCAATACACCATTATTATATTTATTTATTTTTTTCATTTCAATTTTAAACAGCAAAAACACGTCGATTATATCCGTTAAAAAGTGCTATTCGAGATACAATGTTTTTTCAAGTTTCATCTTGGGCCAGTTGTTAAAGGGGATGGTCCGATTGAAATCCTGTTTGCCGCTTTGTCACAAATTGCAAATGTGTCAGAAGTGAGTTAACCCGCTTCTTTTTCACACATGCAGTATTTTATCTTAATTAAAAATTTATGGGCTTTTGTTTTTAAAACGGATTGAAATACCGACATAAAAATCCGTCAATAGCATTGCTATAGATGTAATTTTCCTTTAAGAATTGATGCACACAATCTCCTTTCCAATTTCAGTGGCTCAACATTTGGGATGCTACAACGACAATATTGAGCGTGCACTACCCAACTACGTAAATTGTACGCAAGAACCAAGATGCAAATGTGATTTTACCAGAACTGGATGTTTAAGCGACACCGCAATGACTGTAGAGCTCTGTAAAGATATATGCTGCAATGGAGCAACGACATTCGCCTTTGCTGGGGTGGAAGCAGGAAACGGTTGCTACTGTGGTGTGGCAACAACAAATTATAAGAGATGGACTCCTGGTGAAGTAGCTCTACCTAATACAGATTGCTATGTGCAGTGTGTGGGGAATCCTACCGAGTCGTGTGGGGCAGATTATAAGATCAATGTTTATGGATGTAGTAAGTGAAACAAGCGTTTTGTATATCTATTGACATTAATTTACCATTTTTATTGTTACTAAATAGGCCTAAAACTGTGATTAATTCAATCTGGTCAAGCAGAAACTCGCGTTTTTTGTTAAATTGATACACCGACATTGCAATCCGTCCAGCTGAATACCAATGTTTGGTTGCAAAGTTAGTTAGTTGAGTATAAAACGTTTTCATAACTTTGAAATATTCATTATTTGAAAACTTCCTGCAAAATATTCTAACATAATGTTATTTTAAGTGTTGGCGAAATATTTGGCAAAATATGTTTGCAAAAATATTTTACCATAACATTTTGACAACGTTTTCTAAATGTTGTAGCATGCTTTCATATAAAACGTTTTTACCAAAACAAAGACCCAACATATGACCCGTTTAAAACGTTTAAAAACGTTTTGTGTTTGCTGGGAAGTTCATATAAATCAATGCTTAATATTTATGGAAACGTAAGTTGTTAATCAACTTTGGAAGACGGGTTAGTAAATCGGTATTCTCGCTCGCTTCTTACCACTGCGGCTTGGGTTCACTTCCACAAGGTGCCGCGTGTGAGTTTGGTTGCCGATATATGTTTGTGCTAGCAAGTTTTTCTCCGGGTGCTCCAGCTTTTCTCCTGCTTCTAAAATCGGGTCTCATCCCATATCCATGTCCCGTCACATTCGGTTGACACCCTTCGATTTAGTAGCTTTTGAACGCTATTGGCTTTTGCCTGTCTTCGGCCGAATGTTACAAAAAAAAAGTCAAATATAAGTTTTGGTCATTGTTATGGTATTGATAAGTATCAATTACCAATTATGACGTCACATAATAAAATGACATTAATTTTGCTTGATCATATTAAATTTTCTACAATCAATCTGTCTAAATGAACTAACAGAACTTAACTAAATTTATATATACATTTAGAGGGCGAATCAACTTGATATGCCGAGATTATTGATGCTATATTAATAAAATAAAGGTATTGTTTTCAACCGCCATGAGCTATCATCTCATATAACATGGGTGACGTCATTATTACACATTATTATAAAACAACGAGGCGAGACGTCGCCCGTATTATATGAGACAATAGATGCACGGCAGCGGCTAAAACAATACCTCTATTCTCATTCTTAAACATTATAATTCAAAAAAACAAAATCATAAGTATATCAAATTATAATCAACTTTAGGGGGTACTACACCCTTAGTTTTTTTTGCGTGGTTTTTGCATTTTTGTGAAGAAATGAAAATGCAAAATGACGGGGCAAATCTTCTCGTTCTATTGGTGGCATCAGTATCAATGTAGCTTACATGCTTTTAAAGGTAGAAGCCCGGAAGAGGTACATAGGCCTACATTCACAAAATCGAGTTTATTTAGAATTTCAGAATTGCTACCGTAAATCCAATCACACACACACACACACATGTTAAGCACTTATGGCAGACGCTAAAAGTATCAAAATTATTTTGTGGGGGAAATTAATTAATTATGCACAGCTTTGAAAACACATGCTTGGCATCGCTTTCAGGGTCTAAGGTACAAGAAACAAATTTGTTCGATCTTTGGATCGACCGTCGATGCTGCTTCGATGCTTGTTATTCATGAACTAACAGCTAATTAATCAGAATTAACGCTAAATTTATATTGGTCAATATCACTACAGGCCCAAATTACTGTTTTATCACCACTAACAATAGTAAATTAATTGATTTCATAAATAATAAGGATCGGCCAAGCATCGATGGTCGATCAAAAGATCGAAGTAATTTATTTCCATTGCCTAAAGAAAGTAAACCGTATTTTCCCCCTTTAAGTTACCAACGATGTGCAAAATTTGTGTTCGCGAGTCATTACATCTGTTTCAGGTTATATAAACTAGAATCTAAACGATAAGATAATGCTTGTTTTTTTAGTTCTACCTGATTTTTAGGGTCGTCGGTGAGTAAAATACGAATAACATGTATGGTGTGAAACGCTATGTGTTTGGGACAAAAATGTTAATTTGTCGCAAGTTATTCAACAATATCAACTAAAGTGGGAACGTTGACAGTGTACGTTGGAGCATAATTAATATTCCACGCTATATACTTACATCAGAAGGTGTGAAACCAGACAATGTCATTAAAATCTCCTGCCATTGCACACATTGCACAGTCCGACTGGCTAACCGCCGCCATCTTAATTTACGGCTAGCGTTGGGCGAAACTCGATACCGCCGTGTTGGTATCGGTACTATCGGATGGTCAATGCCATTTGGTAATCGACCATTCTCCGTTATACGATACTTTTGAAAGGATATAGAAAAAATAAAATGTAGGGGCCTATCATTTTATGGAACGTATTGAAAACAAAAATATTCGAAAATTGAGAACAAATATAAACAAATATTCTAATCTTTCAATATCTATTAGCGACTTCAGGTAGCGAATAAGTTGTGTGGTAGTCCTAGAATTGTTTGTTACGATTCGTAATCTCACGAAGTGTAAGTTAATGTGGTAGGCCTACAGCCACACGTACATGCCCATCCGCCCCCCCCCACAAACATATCCTACTCGGGGCGGTCCTATAATATAGTAGGCCTGCGATCAGGGCCTTCGCTAGACCATTTTCTGAGGGCGGGGGGGGGGGGGTATCGAGAAATCAATTTTGCTGGTATCGGCCTGTAGCCTGATTTACCTTTTGCTGGCACCTGTGCAACATGATTGCTACCCCTGGCGCTGATACCCCTTACCCCTCCCCCACAACTGTAACCTAGGTTTTTCCAAGCTGTCCCCCGAATTCCTTTACCGCGAAACTAAGTGAACCAAATTTTGATAAATTGCGCGTGTAGCGCGCGAACATTTGCTAAAATTCAAAGGGGATGTACCGGAGTCACCGGGCCAGGGGTCAACATTTCCAAATTGTCCCACTGATCTGCTACTAAAAGAACATTACTGGGAAATATGCGCGCGAAGCGCGTGAAAATAAATGCAATTTCAATGCTAAAATAAACACAATGAGGACAATTGTCATGTCCTAAAATCGTGCTAAAGGAAGATGCATAGGCCTTTACAACTGTTGATTCATTTAGTCCCAGTGTTTCCTGCTCGAGAGCTTTATGCTTATTCCAAGTGTTAGAAGAGCTGCCCTACTAGTAGCACTCATATTTATGATTTACATAATAGAAAGGATGGAATTATAACTGTCATTTTTAAGACTTTGTGATCGTGTTCAAGTTTGAGATTAAAAAAAGAAGGAATTTCCAATGGGGCGTCTCGCAGATCTACTCACAGAATTGGTTTGCCATAACTTGTAAATGCGCGCGAAGCTCGCGGCAATTTTGGCATTTTAATACTAAATGTTCCAAAATGGGCCTAATTTTGGGTCTAAAACAAACCAAAAGGGAGATGCAAATCGTTAATTTTGTCTCAACATTTCTGTCGACTGAGCCCCCTCACCTCCTCCTCCTCCTCCTCTCTCTCTCCCTCCCTCTCTCCTTAGGCCCTCTTTCTTCCCCTTCTCTCTCCCTTTCCTTCTTCTTTTCCTTTGTTACGGGATCGCCAGGGGGTGTCGCAACCTACACCCCCCTCATGGGGACGGCCCTGCCTGCGATTATTACGTACTGAAATTATATGTTAAGTTCTTATGTTCTGTACCTTATATTAGTAAGGTTTTGAACATTAAAAAAATCTTGAATCTTTAGGCATTGCTTGAAGGCGGGTCCTCCATACCGATTTATGCATGCTTTTTAGTAATTGTGGCGGGAGTCTCGAGTTTTGCAAATTGAGTTCGGGCACTTTTTTCTGTTTAAAGCAATTGATTTAAATAGTGTAAAAATGATGCACCAAATGGCTTCAATTGGACATTTATTTTGCAAATTTTTCAAACTTCTCAGAAGGAACATCCCCCTCAGACACCCCCTTGCGTATCCTAAACATATGACCGTTTTCGCTCTTCTTTCGACATTTGCAAATTTAGGCCATATGTCAACACAATTTATATACCTGCAAGGAAAACTTGTCCACGGATGGTTTCATGGACCATCATTTCACAAATTTGCGGCTTTTTCAAACTAAAATTTTAACACACTAATAGTTCCAAAATGGGCCACCAAATCACTTCAATTTGGTCTTTGTTTTGCAAAATTTTCCCAACTTCTCAGGGGGTACATGATCCCATGATGATCCCCTCTCTGCATAACAAGTGGCCATTTTCGCTTCTGCTTTCGCAGATTTATGTTTAAAACAATTTATAGGCCTACAATAATAGGGAAACCTTGTCCACGAAAGGCTGGACCGCATTTTTTTTCAAACTAAAATTTTACACACTAATAGTGCCAAATAGTCAACCAACTCGCTTCAATAAGGGTTTTATTTTGCACAAGTTTCTTACTTCTAAGGGGGCATCCTCCCTCAGGCGCACCCTTCCGCGTTTTTTTAGTTTTTTTATTTATTTTATTTATAAAATTGCCCCCCCCCCCCGTCTGACTGCTCTAGATCGACAATCGATACCAAAAGCTGGAATCGTCCATCCCTACAGAGGTTGGCATACATAAGTGTATTATAGGACTGGGAGCGAGTCTAATACTGTATGTGCCTATCGACGAGTGTAAGGAACGGCACAAACCGGTTGTGAAGAAGACTACGTGGATCGCAAAAAAAATAAGCGTCCTTATCAACCAGTCAACTTTAAAACAAATAGGTGAAAAGGGACACTTTCGCGATGTTTTTTCATTATTTTTTTTATTTCACATGATCCATGCTTATATCGCCTAGCTATAAATGAAATTTTTTTTTTAGACCAATCAAACCAATACATGGGTGTAGCTCCCCTTAAATAATTTGACAAAGAATTACATATGGCTTAGAATCGTTCAGATGCTATGCGCTCCTATTGGTTCAAATAGCGAGTACGCGTATTACGTCGACGCACAGGAGCTGAACCGTGTTTAAGTATTTAAAAATTGATGATGAAGTTTATAACATGATCGATAAATCACTGTATGTTAACAGCATGCGACATGAGTCATACCTCTACATTAGCATTGCTCATTTCATGATGTTTCAGATGTAGGCTGTGAGATACCAGGAAGTCTGTCAACCAATCTGGTGGCAACACCGCAACTAGTAGTCAAATTGTATGACATAGGAGATACTATTAATTTCAGATGTCTTGGAGTAACGAATCTTCTGGGGGACGCACAGATTACATGCCAAACTGATGGGGGATGGAGTGGCGCTGTACGTAGATGTCAAGGTAGATAATCACATCCAGCACTGTGTACTTTCATTCTGGACAAAATTAGGTCCACTTTTCTACAAAACTTCAAAGAAAATACAGAGTGTGTTGCAAATATTTTGAATTCAGGAATCATTGTCCATTTAAAAAAAAAAATGAAAGCAAAAAATGCATTATAAATGTGTTTTGCAATATAATATTTGTCATTAGTATGTGTGTGTGTGTGGGGGGTGTTTGTACATGTATATGTGGCCATGGGTGTTAATCCTGTGCAGCATGCTGGTTTTTTTTAATAGTACAAGGATATTAGCTTATGCATATCAATGGATTAGTTCAGACTCTATTGAAATATTAATAGTAGAGTAGTGAAACTGATTCCCGTTTTATTTAGTAGGAATCATCAGTCACAGGTTCCAGAACACCTACTCTGACTGTGGCCGACAATTTTATGATTTAAACAACGAAGAGAAAAAGAAAAAAATATAATAGGAAAAAGGA
The DNA here is from genome assembly GCF_039555335.1 of Amphiura filiformis. Classification (NCBI taxonomy): domain Eukaryota; kingdom Metazoa; phylum Echinodermata; class Ophiuroidea; order Amphilepidida; family Amphiuridae; genus Amphiura; species Amphiura filiformis. The sequence goes on from NC_092640.1 coordinate 48,717,907, forward strand.
GCCCAAACTTGAAAAAGTTTTTGTGGGTTGACTTTTCATTGCAAAAGTGCAGCCATTTTAAGTTATCACAGTTTAATTGCCGCGCACCATTACGTTCCAAGTAAAGCCGTGAAATTGTGCGTATTTAGCAGATAAACTCAGTATGCAATTATAATGTAGAATTTCGCTTATTGTCTATGTTATCAATGATATGGCTATTTTACACCTTATTTCACAGCCCCAGGGTACGGGTCTGGGGGCAGGGACTTATGCCGGGGCTAAATTTAAAAACTGTTAAACTCCCCGGCTAATTCTTGGCCAAGTCCCCGACCGATGGTGCAATATTTGTATGTAGAACTCCGGCTAATAGTCCCAACCGCAGCTAACCAGGCAATTCAGTGCTGTAAACCCCTGGCTTTTACCTTGGCTAAAGTCCTCATCCTCCCAGCTCTTTGGACTTGGTCAAGTCCTGGAAAAGGTCCGGCACATGGCCGGCCCTACAGGTACCAGATTGCCCGTCTGTTCTAAACTGTCCGGCTATTCCCGGGTACCCAGGCAGGGGCTGGTGTGGGTCAGGGTTTCAATTGATAAGTGCATTATCAACAGCCTTCATTTCACGTGCATGAAATATATAAGCTTAACTACTGAACATACAGGCCTATACATCCCCTAAAATCATAATTACCCACATCACTAGTATCACAGACATTCAAATTGAAATTCCATCATGAAATCTAACCGGCTTTCATAGTTCCCTGATTTTCAAGTTCAAACGCCAGCTCTTCCACGGTGCTGAATTCGACAATCATGCATGAGCAAACATAAGGGCGCAGATAACCACATTAGCTCTTCACCATTGGAAAGGCTGCCAGTCTATCCCTATAGAAAATGCTGCTTTAAATCATTAAAACATTCACGATCTCTCCCATCTGTGGTACACATGGAGAATTTGATATTACTAATCATGACCAATCCAAATTTAGTCACAATTAAGCACATTTCTGCTCGTTTTAATGCTTACTTTAGGTGTAAACGAGTTTTTCTGAGAATGAAATTTACTTGATTTGGTGTAATACGCCCGTAAGATTTGTTCCAAGTCTACCATGTTATAATATTGCTAATAATAATAATAATAAAAAACTTTTAGACTGCAACAAGTCTGCCCTAACACATTGTATCTGTATGGATAATGCTTTGAAATTCAAAATCATATTTGCCACACAGTGTGAATTTTCTCTCAAATAATGGATTTAATTTTGTCCAGAAAGAAAGTACACAGTGTTATCTACTATAAATGTTGATACAAATCTTTAGTTAGAGCAAATATGTTTTTGCACTCGTATTCGTAAATAAAACCTTGCGAACAGGGCACTGTTTACGTACTGATATATGTTTCTTGGAACCGGCACCAGGTGGCTACTGATATGAATAACATTACTAGGCTGCTAATGTCATTTGACCCTCAGTAGTAGGCTTATGCTCTGTATAATTAATAGGGCCTATAATATTGACCCTGTTGCTTTTGAGTTAAAGCTCAATTCCACTGATGCTTCAATGGAGGGTGCACATGTAGATCTTGTCCAGTTTTATAACAAAACCTGCAGCCAGTACTTGAGACCCATCCAGGGAGACCCATGCCCCTGCCAAAGAAAAAACGTGTACCGTGGGCATCAAACCTGAATGATTTAATCAAACTGTTCAGGATGCGCAACGTTTACGTAGCCGGTCTGAACGGTGGCGTTGGCGTATACCAAAGACTAAAGTGGACCGTCGAGCCTATATTGATTCCCAGAGGAGATCTGCGGAAACCATTGGGAAAGAGAAAGCACCCTTTTTGTATAAAATTCTACTCAATTGTAACACTATGAACATGTATAAGACTATAAATGCTCTTTTGAAAAAGAACTCACGTGACATTTCGGATAGTAGTTCTCCAGCTACATTAGGAATCTTAAGATGGTGATTCAGTGTAAGTGATATGAGCAATCTCGTTTTGAAGGTATATATTTTTAACTGGAAATACACGTTTTTGGTTTCATGAAAAAAAAACCCCGCTGAAACTGGCCAAATTAGACAATTTACATCTAGAAACATTGGGACATGTTCAGAATTAGCCTTTTTAAAGAAAGAGTGCTCAGCATATTTGTCACTTGGACCGAATTGGGAATAATTTACCCAACCTTCATTCATAAAACCAGCCTTAAATACTTCTGCATAGGCATATAAATGGTTGATATTTATCTAATTGTTTTAACTATTTGAGTCCCATGTCTCGTACATCATGTTGCCATGAAAGGTGGGTCCCTATGGGTAAACAACCTAATTATCTCATTAAAGATTTGATGGATTGTGATATATTTCCATGAAAAGAAGTGTGTCCAAAAGTTAGACATTAAAAACATTTACGCAGGGTCGTAGCAAGGTGGTGGACAGGACGAAGTCAAGGGATCCCGGACAAAAATGAGAATAAAAGGATCAGGGATAGGGCCGATAAAGGAGATGATAAATACATACGAAATGCTTGATAAATGGGCCCGTGCTAGTCCTTGTTAATGGGCACCCAAGGCTACGCCTATGAATTAACGAGTTAAAAACATAAATAAATCGCGTGAAAACATCTGATAAAAACTCAAAGTATTAGTGCAAAAATATATATGATCAAACAACTAATGGTGCAAGTAACATAGTTAGCATATAAAAACACACACACAAAAAACACTATGCAAATCTGCACTTTTACTCACAGTCGATCTCATATGTAACAGTTAAAGGAAGACCATTAATGTTGTTATTTGAGAACACAGATGGTCGCTTATCATCAAATCATAGTTATAGGCTGTGGCTACCAACCCTACTTTCCTGTTACCTACTCAACTGACCGAAATTATTGTTGTAATTAAATTTTAGCAAAGTAAGGTATTTATGATTGTTTCAAACTAACCTTAGGTTGTCGGATGTTTCAGATATTGTAGAGTCTTTTCCAACCCAGCCTCAGACGCCAACATACATAGACATAACTGCCACGCTAACGTCGCCTGGTAATGGCATTGGTAAGCATAGCAAATACTGCACTGTAGGCCTACCTGTTGGGACTTTTACACATTGTAACATATTGAAAGGTCTAAATGACTGGAGCAGTATATGTAGCGTACTTTTTTAGGATACTATTTTAAATACATATGCAAAGTGTATTATATGTCATAGTGTAAAATGTCATAGAACTTTGCACAGAGGGTCAAGTTCAAAATTATTAGCTATCTATTCAACACTCACACGATCGTGATTCCCTGGCAATAAGGATTCAGAAAAAGTATACTTTGACCTACCTACGCGTACGGTATGGAGTTATGAGCAAAATAATACCACAGGTCTAATTTTATCATCGCACTGGGCAAACATGAAATGTGCTATGATTGTGATGATAATTATCTCAAATTATTTGTCTTGCTGTAAGAAATCAGAAAAAGGGATAGTTTTAGCTATCTAGAGTGTTTTCTTAGCCAAGTAACACAACAACTGTCCATGTCAATAGACTCAATAAAACTAAATGCGATACTTTCTAAATTTGATATGTTACCGAGGTAACAAAACATCCTACGCGTCTTCGAAAGACAAATAGTGTGAGAAGATTTTCATCAAAATCGGTACATGTTTTTTTTTTAATTTTTGCTCCCTGTGGAACCAACTCTCTTAAATGGAAAGATTGGGGTGAGGAAAAAGTCCAAATTAAGATTGAGAAATCAGTCTTAAAGATCTTTGGTTTTAAGAGAGAACATATGACATATATCCATAATCATACGTCGTAGATAGGTCTAACTGTACTTTTATCCGAATCCTTATAACTAGAGGAACATAATTGCTTGTGGTTTTAACCAACTCCGAGCAACTGACCTTGACTCTGTGTAAAAGTTCAGCGACATTTTCCCACCAAATAAGGGTGCTGTTGAAATGCCTCCATAGCCTATAACGATCAGTACTATAATAGTACAGTAACTATAGTAACTAGAATTGTGGCGTAGCCAAGGAAGGGTTGGGGTAGGGGTTTTGTGTTGCCTGTTTATATATATATATATATATATATAAAGTCTGCACAAAAAGTAACTCAGCTGTTAAAAATATTCAGAACTAATAATTGTTTTCACAATATTTCAACATAGAGAGAAGCATGATTTATTTACTCGCATTTTGATACCCCATTCGGCAAATGTCGTTCAATATTAACAACACAGTAGTGCTTTTACAGAAAAATACCCGAATTTAAAAGTTGCAGTTTACAGGATCTATGGTTATAATGCCAGCACTGTATTAACACGTAAAGCCCGCCATTATCTTCGCGCTTTACTTCAAATCAATACAAATAACTGCAACTTTTAAATTGGGGTATTTTTCTTTCAAAACACTGATGTATTGTCAATATTGAACGAAATTGGACAAATCGGGTATCAAAATGCGAGTAAATAAATCATCCTTCTTTTTTTGTTGAAATATTGTGTAAACAATTATTAGTTCTAAATCTATAGGCGTATTTATAACAGCTGAGTTACTTTTTGTGCACACTTTATATATAAAACAGCGCTGCATTATCCCTTTTATTTATTTCATTATAGTAATAATATTTTAAACTGAATAAATACAATTATAAAATTCAACTTCAATATTTCCACAGAAGAGTCATACACAAATGCTCACCCTCTTATAAACAAATGCTTTAACATGTTTTATAAATCCGGGACATAACCCGTACTCTTTCTCAATCTTTACAATCACAATTTATACATAACATACAGTACACGGAAGTTATTGTTGTGAATTAATGTTGTTTTATTTTAGAGGGATGTCTTCCAATAATAAGTATCCATTCTGACGAGGGCTTTATTTCTCCGGTGCGCAAAATATATGCATATGGAGATGTCATCACTGTGTACTGCAAAAGAGAATTGGACCTTATTGGAGATGAACAACTGATTTGTTTAAATACTGGATCCTGGCTTGGAGAGATTCCAAGATGTTCCACACAAGGTGAACAAGCAAGCGTACATTAAATAATAAACATCCATTCACCCCAGTTGCACTAAATTTCAAAAAAATGTCAAACCCGGGAGTAGAGTATGCTATCAAATTTCATAGGGTATGACGTCATATAAGTCGTGTTGGTCCTCCCCTGTTGTTTGGTAAGACGTGCCGGCAAAAATGCTTGGTAGACCGCAGAGGAATAATTTGGAATTCTGTTGTTGCATCATCCGCCATCAATTTGTTCCGATTAAGGAGTATCGAAATATGCATACACAATAAATTGAAAAAAAGGTATATGTACACTGCAAAAAGCGCGTGTCTAAACATGTTTGATTCCTAAACACCAATGTCAAATTCTAAGATATCATTATATTAAATTCCTAAACACAGGCCATCAAATTCCTAAACATGTGTAGCATATTTACAAACATGTTTAAAAAAGTGGTGCAAGATAGTGTTTAGAAAAGTGTCTAATTCCTAAACACGCTTTTTGCAGTGTAATATTAAAGTTCCGTAAAGGTCGGCCAGTGCAGTGCGTCTTTATCATGTATCATCAGAATGTGTGGTACAGCTAAGATGAACACAAAAATATTAACAGGGTATCAAACACTAATACTACAGGTTGTATCAAAATTACTGTTCTTCGTCCGTTTTTTAAATGTGTGCCTCTTCCAAACTGGATCAGCTTCTGAGCCAAGGTTTGTCCTCAATGAACTGTCATAGACAGGCCAGTGAATCCTCCGGCTGGAAGCGGTCATTAAATATTTCGCGGTCAGAGGGCGTCTCATGACTTCAGTGATCCGAGGGTTTACGATGATTGTGAACTAGACTGGAATTTTGTCATATCATGAGGGCTCTGATTAAGAGCTACCTCCAAACACACAATTGTATGAAATTGCCCAATTTTAAACTATTAGGTATATGGTCTAGTTATTTCCAATGGATCGAAAAGTACCTTTGGACTTGAGATGCAAAAACGGTAAATTATGGGGTTTTTTTTATACTGGCTGTAAATAAATTGTATATATTTGTAACATTATTTTAGTACGTTTAAAGAGTTAATTACGATTGTTTTGATAATAGCAGAAAACATACCTTTGGGTACATTCACAACTGTCTCGAGAATGTAACTTGTCGATTAACGTTATGACCGGCGCCAAAATGAGACCATTGCCCATCACTTTACAAATATTACGACAGGTCTAATCTTTTTTCTGATAGCAATGGTTGCAAAAATGTATTGTTTGTACTATCTACGTCTTCTACTAATATAGACAAGAATTTTGCAATCATTAACATTTCTAGGAAATGATTGAGGGCAACCCGGTTTCTCCCAAACTGATCAGGAAGTAAGTCATAATATTTCTGCACTGCAAATGCAGGGAGATGTCCATATTGTCTTTCTACACTTATTGTGTTTTACGTATACCTGTTGCACACAACCAGTTTATGGAGTGAACATAATTGTAGGGTTGTTCTCCTCTGCTGTTGATTATTCCTATCCCATATATCTACCCAATAAGGTTGCCCGTGCATAGTAGTATCTCCCTAGTTTGACATTGAAGTCTCCCACCATTATGAGGTTTTCTTGATCTTCTTGATTTTGATAGGATACTAGCCAACACTCCTGATGGAGTCAAGGGGGTAGGTTGTAAAGCGGTTCTTAGTCTCTGTTTAATTTCTTGGTTTCTTGTAGATGTTGGGTTGCGACAGGTTTAAGTAGAGTGGAATCTGATATGTTGACCAAATGATTTGGAAGATCGTTCCAATCGCTAACTGTTGTGGCTAGGAAGGCAAATTTGTAAATGTCTCTGTTGGCGTGAATTTGTTGATAAGATAAGCACAGTTGTTGTGGGCCGTGATTGATGTTTGGGAGGCTGAAGCAAATTTCATTTTAATTTCATTTCTGGATTTCTTTGTTCATATTGTTTTCATATTCATTCATATGAATCCCAACAACACGATGGAGCATTGCCCATCAGTGGTCTGGCAATGGTCTTGCATTGCAGTGGTTTGGTGTTCTTAACAAGATTATTATAGGTTCATTTTGATCAATCAATCAATCAATCAGATTTATTTTATTTCCATCAAAAATTACAACAAAATACAATAATTACAAAAAGTATAACACGATGGAGGAGGTACAACGATAAGCAAAGCCTGTAAATGCTGCACCCCCTGTATAATTAAATTACACAAATTAAAACAACAACAACAAAACGAGGATCTGTAGCCAAACATTTTTAAACACAAATATAATCAATCAATCAATTTAGATATAATGTTGTACTATAATCACGAGTATTTAACATTAACATTAACATATAGTAAATTACAAACACTGATATAAAGCATAAAAGCAATGATAAACAACTTTGAGATGACATATTAAGTGGAGGCAATGATTTAACAGAATGATTAACAGAAATATTACACTATAATAATGAAGCAAAACATGCTTAGATCTACTTGTCATTCAGTAAGGCATGTAAATGTTGGTAGCCTGTCTAATCTCATAAGGTATTTGATTCCAAATGTTTGGACCATTGGAGATAACAGTACTTGTTTTGTGCAGTTGGTAATTATGCTTATTTCTAGTATTATAACTGTGAATATCCTTAAGACTCTTAAACATAGCATCAAAAAGATTTTGGTAACATACCTTGGGTATACGTATACATAAAAATAGACAACTTTTTCTTGTACATATCAAATATATCAAGAACATTGTATTTATCAAAAACATAACATAACATAACATAACATAACAACGGCGCTTGATATAGCGCAATACCCAAAATATGAACATTGCGCTTTACAAATATACAAAAATAACAACAGCAAAATACATTAGAAAACATATGTTTTAAGACCCTTTTTAAAAGATTCAACTGTGAGAGCAGTGCGAAGTGTAGCCGGTAACTGGTTCCAGAGGGTTGGACCAGACACACTAAATGAACCATCACCAATTTTTCTCTTACTCCTGGGGATGACAAGGCGAGTAATATCAAGCTCAGAGCGAAGGCCCTTCCTAGGTGGAATGTAGGTAGCGATGTAGTCAGTGAGATATATCGGTGATAGCCATTTAGCACTTTGAATACGTGAAGAAGAATTTTAAATCGAATTCGTTTATCAACCGGTAACCAGTGAAGCGAGTTTAACAAAGGAGATGTAGAATGACGGCGCGGAACTTGGTAAACTATGCGAGCTGCCCGATTTTGTAGGCGCTGTAGACGAGCAAGATCTTTTAGGTTGCATCCAAACAGGAGTGCATTGCCATAGTCAAGTTAAGATAAAATAAGTGCCCGCATAGCATTTGAGGAAGCATCCTGATCTATGAATTTGCTTATCTTAGCCAAGTTCCACAGTAAGAAATTAATTGATTTGCACATGGATGTGATTTGATTAGACATAGTCATAGCAGCGTCAAAAATGATACCCAGATTTTTAATGGTGGGAGATGGAACAATATCAGCGCAAACAATTTGTATTGTGATCTCAGACAATCTGGTGATGTTATATTTCGAAGCAGCAATAAAAAATTCTGTTTTAGAGTAATTCAGTTTTAGCATGTTGTTAAACAGCCAAACACGAAGCTCCTCGACACAAGATGTTATTTTGATAATTGCAAAATAACATCTTGTGTCGAGGAGCTTCGTGTTTGGCTGTTGAACAACATGCTAAAACTGAATGACTCTAAAGTGGTCTTGAATGGCTTAAATACGGACTATGAGACATTATTCTTAAAGCTCTTTTTTGTAGCTTAAATAATTTGTTAAGATATGCCTTGTTTGCATTTCCCCAAAGTAAAATACCGTCATGTTGTTTATATACTTTGTAAATGTTAGGTTGTTGGTAAATTCCAATTTTAGCACTGAGTGACCTATATTATAGATGAACTTTTTGGGTGGGGGTGCGTGTGTGAGTCTCATAAGGAAGCATGTGCTTGGGTTGAAATGCATTTGTCATTTAGATTCCCAGTTCATCATTTTGTTTAGGTCACTTTGAAGATCAGATGCATCGAAGTCATTTTGCACTTATCTGAATAACATACAGTCGTCCTCAAAGGTGGATGAATATTATTTGAGAGGTCATTAATGTAAGCAAGAAATAATAACGGCCCAAGTTACGCGCCCTGGGGCACACCAGAGGTAACTTTACTCCAGTCTGAGTGCTCCCCGTTAACCCCTACCTGTTGGTTATGGCACTTTCGGAAGTTCTAAAACATGAGTTTGAATTTGATGCCGTAGTTTACTAGTGTGAGCAATAATCTGTTCTGTGGGACAGTGTAGAATACCTTGCTAAAATCTATGATAATTATATCAACTGGTGAATGATTATCAAGGTTTTTAGCAAGGTAACTTACAGTCAGAATAAGTTGCCACTCACATGAGTGATCGCGCCTAAAATGTATTTGAAAAGAATGAAAAATCTAACAAAATGAGCCATAATATTGGAATGAATGATGTGCTCAAATGTCTTACAACGAATTGAGGTAAGGCACACAAGACGATAATGTGCAGCATCAGCTCTAACTCCCTAAATCTTTGTGTCTTGGGTACTAACTATTCTCTGTATGTGGCGCTGGTGGGTATTTACACGTATCACCCTCTGTTTATGAGGTAATAGACAGGATTATATATGCCTAAATTAATGTTGAACTTGACAGTGATAACTCTTAGTGGGAGTGCTTCGTAGCTCTAGAGACACTGGGAAGTGCTTGAGATACCTTGATCCGCACCCTATGTTTATCAAAAAAGAATGGTTGTGAATATACCATTATAATTTTTGACTTAATTGACATTCTTAGATAGTTCCACACCGATCACCACAGCCGTTGGAGTTGGAGTTGGAATCGTTGTGATCGTTGCTCTAGTAGCCAGTGTGATATATTGTAAAAGGTATGGAAAGCATTATATTGTTTCTGTGTTCAACATCTGAAGAGTTTGATTCCATGTGCTTTGTGCACAATTAATTTGAAGATATTAGTACGAGTAGCAGTAACCTTGCCAATCTAATAGCATTTGACCACTAGAATAGTTATAACATTTTTGGGTTATCTTCTAAAAAATGATTGCAAATCTCGTTAGCCTCCCACGAGCTTAGAAGAAAATAATAACTATAAAAGATAATTATTGTTTTTGTTCCAAAAGAAGCTAAATTAAATGGCAGTCATTTTTTAAATTTGCATTGGAGAATTGTCCTTCTTTCTTTCTTTCTTTCTTTCTTTCTTTCTTTCTTTCTTTCTTTCTTTCTTTCTTTCTTTCTTTCTTTTTCTTTCTTTCTTTCTTTCTTTCTTTCTTTCTTTCTTTCTTTCTTTCTCTCTCTCTCTCTCTTTCTTTCTTTCTTTCTTTCTTTCTTTCTTTCTTTCTTTCTTTCTTTCTTTCTTTCTTTCTTTCTTTCTTTCTTCCTTTCTTTCTTAATTCATTCATTCATTCATTCATTCATTCATTCATTCATTCATTCATTCATTCATTTATTTATTTATTTATTTATTTATTTATATTATTATTAGTGAAATTACCACATCGTAATACAAATTTGTTTCGTATGGATGGTTTCACCCATCCACACTCGTCAGTTGCAATGTGTAAAATGACAAAGAATATGTCTTGAGTTTTGATGCGCGCGCAAGAGGAATTAACGCAACCGCGTATCTTAAAGTTGCGCAACACAATACGCGTCTTAAGTGCGTATCCATGTCTGGGCCTACTTATTGCTAAACATGCTAAAAGAGCGACTTATTTATAGTTACACAGTAAATGTTTTTTTCTATGCCTGCAGCCACTTGCTAGTTCGTTTCTGTGGTTCAAGGTTGACATTTGTGGTTTAGTTATGATAAAGTATTTCTCAATAATGCATAGATTGCATTTTTGCTGCTGGTAGAGTACGATTTACTTTTTTATTTATTTATTTATTTATTTATTTATTTATTTATTTATTTATTTATTAATTAATTAATTAATTAATTAATTAATTAATTAATTAATTAATTAATTAATTAATTAATTAATTAATTTATTAATTTATTAATTTATTTATTTATTTATTTATTTATTTATTTATTTATTTATTTATATCTTAGGAAAAATAAAACAAAGCAAGGACATTCTGCCGACTCTACTCCCACGCCACCCACGGGACAATATGCAGGTAATACTGTAGTGGTGACAGAAACTCACGATGCAGGTACTGAAATACCTCTTGACAATATGGGATATGAAAGTCTAGGAGCTGATAGAGATACGCATAACTATCAGGGAATCTACGCAGATATTTCTAACTAAGTTGGTTATAACGGAACAACGATATGACGATACTGATGGGTTTTATAAGGATAATACAGTAGCGTAGCCAGCGGGGGACGTTGACTCGCACAGGATGTTGTTTTCGCTGCTTAAAGCCTAGTCTCCACAGCAGCCAGTTTGGTTCCGCTCCCTCCACACAAACAGTCTGCCAATGATCACGAACTGGTCCTTTTTGATTCGCTAACGGTTTTCTGCCGACGTCATCTAGCTTGACGTCAAACAAAGCTTTCAATTGGTCGATCGGCTAGACGGCTACTTTATTATTCATGAGCAAGTTTGACCCGCCATCTCGCCAGCTGAATGAGGTCAATCAAGTTCCCGTATGTACAGCTCTACGGCTACTTTCGTGTAGCCAATCAGAAACGGCGTTATAAGTGGCAATTGGCAGACTGTTTGTGTGGAGGGAGCGTAACCAAACTGGCTGCGGAGGAGACTACTTAAAGCCTTAATGTACGATTTCCTTACAATTTTAAATTTTTTATTCTATATTCAAAATGCTGAAATAATACTAGTAATAATTGTCGGGAAGGGTTCTGTCCATTTTGAGCTGAAATAACACAGTAAAGTGAAAGAAACCCTACTGGTTATTTTGGCCGTTTAACATGCAGTTCTATAGGAGGACATAAAGTCATAATTTCTTGAATTATGACTTTATGTCGAACTTCGCTCTGTTGACCTACAAACACAACAAATTTGGCTGATTCCATTAAGGGGGTACTACACCCATCGCATTTTTTGCGGGTTTTTTGCATTTTGTGAAGAAATGAGAAAAAAAAATTGGTCAAAGTGGTATGCAAAATGAAGGGCAAATCTTCTCGTTCTATTGGTGGCATCGGTATCGATGTAGCTTACATGCTTTTAAAGGACATGCCCAAAAGCGGTACATGGGGGCACTTTTACAAATTGGAGTATATCTAAAATTTCAGAATTGCTACCGTGAAACCAGTCACACGCACAAATTAAGCATTAATGTCAGACCCTAAAAGTACCCAAATATATATTTTTTGGAAATGCATTAATTATGCACAGCTTTGAAAACACATGCTTGGCATCACTTATCATTATTAAAGAAAATAAACTTCTTTTTTCCCCTTCCAGTTGACAATGATATGCAAAATTTGTGTTCGCTAGCCAGCACATCTGTTTCAGGTTTGAAACAGTAAAATCTTAATGATAAGATAATGCTTGTTTTTTAGTTCTAGGCGATTTTTAGGGTCGCCATCTCAGTAAAAGACAAACACTGAATACAATGTAAACGCTATCACAAGTACATGTGTTTGGCACAAAAATGTTAATTTGTCGCAACTTGTTGCACAAAATCAACTAAAGTGAGAACGTTCACAATGTATGTTAGAGCATAATTAATATGCCACCATTTTTACTTACATCAGAGAAGACAATCCTGTATATTTCACTTGAAGCAATTCCTGCCAGATGATATTTCCGAGTTTGTGGAGGTCGCCATTATAATTTTGTATTTTGGGGTTGGGCGATACTTGATAATTTGATACCGCCGATCGGTACTGTGGGTCGATACGATTAATTGGTATCGGCCATTGACAGAATATAGAAAAAATAAAATGTATTATTATGAAACGTATTGAAAACAAAAATATTCGAAAATTGAAAACAAATAATTATAAGCAAATATTCTAATCTTTCATTCTCGACTTCACGCCGTGAAGGGGGCACTCGGCAACTTTGAGGTGACGCGCCTGTAGGGCTGGATAAGAGTAGACCCCCTTTTTCAGCATCGCTGTCACCCAAAGACCCCATATTTTTTTACAAACACATGCTCTGTCACCCGAAGACCCCCTATTTTCCCCAGGCGGCGAATGGCATGATCGAGCCGGCAACTTGTGAAACCGCCCGGCCGTATGGCATTTTCCATATAGGCCTACCGCTACTTGGTTAGTTTTGTGGGGTTCATTATCGAACCCCAACGGTTTAGCTTGTATTTATATTATTTATTAACATAGGCCTATTTGTTTGTGATATTTCAATCGTTTTAAAATTTCAAAATAATCCCATTCAATTACACGGTTGAAGATGAAAATTTACTGAATTTAGAGAATGCAATGCGACCACCACCTGATTTTTCCATTTGATCTGTCACCCAAAGACCCTTACAAGTTCAATTTGAACAGCAACTTTCATTTATCACTGATTTTGTTACTTATTTTGAAAAAAAAACCAATGAAATTTGAAGCCATTTAGAACTAGAAATTCGATTTTCGAGGTTTTTGCAGCGCTGTTTCGGCTCTCACCCAAATATTCCATTTAAAAATAAGGTCATGTTCTCACCCAATGACCCCATATTTTTTACATTTTGCTCTCACCGAATGCCCCTTAGTGCGAAAGTGCCAGCCCTACACCTATAATCCATTTCATATTGAAGTGCCCCCCCGGGACTTCAGGTAGCGAATAAATTGTGTGGTATAGTGATTTAATTCCAATGGATTGTCCCAGGATTGTCTATGGATATACTCAGCGGCATACCATGCGTGATATGTGCGAGATATTTCGAGTGATAGAGGTGAAGTTTATGATGTTGTTTTTTTGCAAATTTCCAATGTTTTTCGCCTCCAAATGTATTGGGAACTTTCATAATGATTGCATATTAAAGACCCATTCAGTGATCCCAGCGCAAGTGTAAAAAATTAAAACTGTTTGAAGGATAAGTCATTCAAATTGTCATTTGGTATTTTTGAAATGACAAATTTGGCAAAAAAAAAAAACGAAAAAAACAGCAGTACTGACGAAGTTGAAGCCAGTGGCGTAGCTGCCAAAATTGCCTGTTTGGGCCCCGCCCCTGGCGCTATTTGGGCCCTCGCCCCTAGCTCAAGGAAAAAAGAGGAAAAAGAGAGAGAGAGGGAAAAAAAAGGGAGAGGAGTGGGGGGGGGGAGAATGGTACTATATAATATCAAAATGTGTTGCTTTTAGGGCGCTAGCACCTATAATCTCTTTTTTCTCTCTCTCTCTTCACTTTCTCAAACCACCGGAAAAAATTGGGTCAACCTTTTCGGGCTGTTGAGGAAGGGCGGCTAAATTTTGTTTGGTGGATTTGGGCCCCCGCCCCATACAGGCTTGCCCCCCCCCCCTGGAAAAAAATCCCAGCTACGCCACTGGTTGAAGCCCCATTCAAATACACAGTAGCTAATTTAGATACTATCAGTATCTAAATTACAGATTCGTGTAAAATGTCTTTCGGCTGAACCACTCGCATAGGCTATGTTTAGCACATGACAATGACAAAGGTACCGAAATCTGAATTTTGATGATTTTTACGATCGTCTGGATGAGCAAATCACTGAATGGGCCTTTTAATTATTTTATCATTTTGGAAGAAAAAAGAAAAATCTAAAAATTTAAAACGATCGTACATTAAGGCTTTAATTAAAAAGAAAGTTGTAAACTTGTTGCATCTAGTTGATTAAAGTGATGTTTGCTATACTGGTTTTATTATCACCTGTGTTGTGTTTACGATTCGTAATCCCACGAAGAGTAAGTTTAGTTCGTTAATGTGGTAGGCCTACAGCCACACGTACCCCGCATCCCCTGAACAAGCACATCCCGACTCATTTCAGGCGCGGATTCAGAGGGAGCGCCGACTGGCCCGAAGAGAGAGAAAGGGGCTTTCGCCGATTTATGTTTAAAACAATTGCTAAAATTGTCCACCAAATCGCTTCAATTAGATCTTCATTTTGCACAAGTTTCTTTCTGAGGGGGAACATCCCCCTCAGACAACCCCCCCTGCGTCGCGCAAGTTAGCTCCGCGGCCATTCTTTTTTCATTTTATTTTATTTTTTCTAAAAATTCGGCCCCACTCCCTGACTGCTCTGGATCGACAATCGGTAACAAAAGCTGGTATCGCCCATCACTATGAAGATTGACATAGACGTATTATAGGACTGGGAGCGAGTCTAATACGTGTGAGTAACGGCAGAAACCGGTTGTGAAGAAGACTACGTGGATCGCTACAAAAATAAGCGTCCTTAACAACCTGTCAACTTTAAGACAAATAGGTGAAAAATTACACTTTCACGATGTGTTTTCATAATCTTTTTTATTTCACATGATCCGTGCATATATCGCCTAGCTTTAAATGGAAAAATATTTTTTTAGACCAATCAAACCAATACATGGGTGTAGTACGCCCTTAAGGTGCAAATATGACAAAAAATCAGGTTAAAAAAAAATTAACCAATTTCATATTATAAGATCGTACATTATGGCTTTAAGTTAACCAACGACTTCTTTTGCGCGCGTGATTATTTCTTGATTTTGCATTTAATTTCTATAGGTCCTATATCTTCAATATTGTTTTATGGACGTGTACATTATATGTCTAATGGCCATCGAGTATAAGTTAGGTTAGGAAAGAAAAGAGGAGAAATGTGTTAATGTGTGTTATTGAGACACCTCGTATTCTGTTAATTTTACCCTTATTTTATAGTATGTTTGATAGTATTTTATGGTAATGTTACCGTTATTTTGCACAGTAAGTATCCTATTGTTCCAAACTGTGTCTTGCTCTGTAATTTTCTAATAGTTCAAGGGAAATGATAAATCATGTTATTACTGGATTAATTTCATATGGGTTGGTATGAGTAATGTAACAAGTAGCATTAATCATAATTAATAGCCTTGTCGGTTGAAATCATTACATGGTCATAATTTGTTCACATGGAAATACTAGTAGGTGATCTTAAAAGCACATTGTGTTATTAAATATAATGGTACTAAGGTCAGGAAACGTTTAAATGTCGGGTAAATAAAGGGTATATTAAGGGTATAAAACGTTTTCATAACATTAAAAAACATTTCTAATTACCTACTGCCCAACGAACACAGAATATTTTGCAGAAAACGTTTAAATGTCGGGTTATATAAAGGGTATAAAAACGTTTTAATAACAATCCAAAAACATTTTGAAAACTTGATACTTTGGGGTTGAAAAAATATTTTGCGAAAAGTGTTTGCCCAAAATATTTGCAATTATGTTTTAAAAACATTTTCATGACCTTTATTTAACCCGACATTTAAATTTTATTAAAACGTTTTGGAAAAAAAAACAAAAAACATTTTAAGAACATTTCTGTGTTTGCTGGGTGCAACTATTTAAGGTAAGGTTTTTAACCTACAGCATGTAGTTTTCGTTGATTGCTTTAATATTTTGTTGTCTGTCCCTGAAGAAGAGCAGTTTATCTGCTCGAAACGTCGGTTGATTTTTTGTATGTTAGGTCTTGTTTGTCTACTATGTGCACAGTGATTTTCATCAATCCAGTGTACTTTTGTACTGTTTTCCTGACACTTCTGTGGGTTCTGGACTTGGCAATTTTTGGCCATCGAAATTTACCTGTTTTTAGGCCTACGTTGTTTTTTTAGGGTTTTTTTATGTCTGCTTATGTGCACAGTGATTTTCATCACTTGTTCGAGTGCACTTTTTCTTCTTCTGCCTAATGTTTTCCCCACTATGTACTGTCAAATCTGTATTTTACTTGTTCCCCTACGTCACGTTGGTGTACCTTGCTTTTTTCCTTTCCAGTTGTTCATAATTATATTCAAGATATGTGTTTTGTGTCCTCGTCCGTTGGATTTACCATTACCCACTTGTTTTTATTTAACGTAATGTTATTTAAGTGATGACAAAAATATTTGGCAAAAATGTTTGCAAAAATAGTTTACAATATCATTTAGAAAACATTTAAAAATATTGTTGTAGTGTGTTTTCATACAATTTGAAATACCCTTTTCCCCATTCCCAACTGGCGTAAACAGTGACCGGTCCTTGATGCCATCTTCAGTTATTAGTTGACAGAAATTAAGTGCTATAGCAACCAATCTGAAGATGATAATTTTAATTGGAACATGTGGTTTTGAATTTGTAATTGCTTGATACTCATTTACACGATATAATGAAGCCCATAAATATAAGACAAGGATATTATTTTTTATTATCAACATTTCATGAGAAGTATTATAGGACCACAAACTTATAATAAGCAAAACATATATATTTTTTTGTAGTTTTCATCATTATGACAGAGGTTAATATTAAATAAAACCTCTTTATAGAGACTGCCTTTATATATAAGTAATCGGACCCTAACATAAATGAATTACACTTAAGTACATTAATGAGCTTCCGTCGGTGTATTATTAAACGAGATTCCTATAGGGACGCATGTAATATATTACTGAAGCCACATATTTGTACATTTATCACCAAAAATTCTTGCAAATGTTTACTTAACTAAAAGTTAAAACTTTTTAAATTTCTAGATGGGTTTCATTTCGGCAACTACTGGCTCTTTGGAGTGTCAATGATCAATTATACTGAAAGCAAATAATTATATTGCTGTGAAAAAATAAATTGAATTAGATTGAATTAAAATACCTTCACCTTTGAAACTACCGATACCGTGATGCAAAAGTACATGAATGCGGTTAAGTGTTAAT
The DNA here is from genome assembly GCF_039555335.1 of Amphiura filiformis. Lineage (NCBI taxonomy): Eukaryota > Metazoa > Echinodermata > Ophiuroidea > Amphilepidida > Amphiuridae > Amphiura > Amphiura filiformis. The sequence continues at coordinate 48,735,669 of NC_092640.1, forward strand.
TGCAGATTGTTTTTAAAGCACGAACTAAAAACAAACGAAGCTAAAAAGCAAATGTTTAAGTGTTGACATTAGGAAAAGCCAGTAATATAGAATATGAGCTACTACTAAGTATACACGCATTACGATATTAAAAGGTTTTTCTTGTAGTATCTCTTTGAATTTCACCATGCAAAGTAGATCATGCCGTGTTTCAAATGCACTTAGAGATAACAGACAGTTATTTGCATAGCCTCCTTACACTTCGATACGCGATGTGAACCTGATACGTATGCTTGTATGTATTGCTTTCATGGATGTCAAATATTGAACTATAGATGAAGAGATCACAAAAGATCAGATTGCAGTTATTGTCTTCTCAGCTTATTTGACACCGCGATAAAAAAGTATTCGGTTTGAAATCAATGCGACATACATAAAGATAATCTGAGTGTTTTGAACCAGGTTCAGCACTCCGTGTATCCACGGCTACTCATGCTCGTTATTGTATTCGCAATTTATTAGAAAGGTACTCGTATTGAAATTAATGCGACAAGCTTAAGACTATCTGAATGTTTTGAAGTTATGTGATAAGTATGTGAAATTATAGATTTTAAATATTCTTGTTCGTATGCCTAGCATTGCGTTTATTTTAAGTCCAGCCTCGCAGAGAGAACTTTAGTGAAGCCATTGATTATACTATCTCATCTCATCTGTATAGTCAGCAAGACATCATTTCTGGACGCATCACGCTAACTGTGTATAAACCTCTGAATGATGCTTGCATTAAATTTTAATTTTTACGTTTGGTTTGGTAGAGCTCATTCCATTCTTTTACAGTCGTTGGGAAGAAGGAGTTATCCAAGCCAATGACATTGATTGTTTGTAGAGCAAGTTGTAAATACAAGCAACACCATTGGCCGAAGTTCATTTGCTCCGCACATTTTAATCAGCCATGAGTTGTTGTGGCGTGTGGTGGTGAACTAAACATCTCAAAAAACTAACCCTCTTAAATAATGGCTATTATTAGAATTTATGTCTGCGCATTTTGACACCTCATTACGATAAAAAAAAAAAAAATAAAACACCGGTAAATTTAATGTAGTTAGGTCCAGATTTGAAAGTTGCACTTACATACAAATTTTTACAATACAAAAACACTCAGATATCATTACACATATTTTCTTCCATTACACCGAGTACAAAATCAATAGAATTTACTGCAACTTTAAAATCTTGGGCTACATTGATTTAAAGGTATGCTGTGACGTCAATATTTAGTCAATTGCTACAAATGAGGTGTCAAAATGTGCAGAAATAAATTTTACAGATTGGTAATACAATCACCGTTTTTGAATAATGGTCATTATTTAAGGGGGGGCTAGTTACTTTTTGAGATGTTTATATCGACATATTATGTAACTATGAGTGCGCGCTGGTTCGAAGTCGAACAGTTCTGATTTTTTTTTCTCTCCTATTATAGTGTCAGTTTTCCCGAGATTCACTTCTTTATTTATTATATATTATTTTCTCAGGCATGTATCCTCTGGATCCTCGCATTTATCATTAATTGTCTCACATTGACTGCTAGGACACAACATATAGGCCGTCCTCCCTCTTTTTAAATTTTAATGAAATTAAATCCTACATTTCAAAAGTAATTGTCTACGACTTAGAAACGTTTCAAATCATAAGCACATTTCCGAGTGTGCAGCAGCTGAATACATATTGCTTAAAATATCAACAGTTTAGTCCATTTTACAGTTTGCTCTTTAACACTATTGTTCGTGTACATGGGTCTCTCAGAGGCCCCTTCCTTCTGCGTGACCGTCACCTGCAGCAATGTATCTTGCTGCCCTCGTCTTCAATACAATTATACTGAGCAATTGTTAGATAATCATTTCTAATCCTGCAAATGAATGATGTTTGTTTTTATCTCACTCTAGTGCATAGGTATTTGGATATACCATTCCATTCAAGTTTAGTAAAGCAGATATCTGTATTGCCGAAACCAAAATGGAAAAAAAACAAAAACAAAGCCATGACTGCTCCCTTGACGTCGATGTAATCATCATGTCGCAACAGTATTTTCTAAATCCCAAAAGATGGCGCTTTCCACTTGCACAATTGTTTTTGACAGGCTGTATAGCATCTATTGTATCAGCTATTATCTCAAAACCTTTACATTTATATAAAGCATGTAATGATTACGATAATCTTACAACAAAGGAATCCAGAAGTGCGGGAAAGTCATTACTTATACAGTAGCTTAACACAAAATACCTCTGTAGAATTGCCTTCATTAAATATGCATATGTTATTAGTGGTAAAACAGTCGATATGGGGAATTGATACATTGTTTGCAACAGATGTTGTGTCTGCTCCTCATAACACGGCGGGTAAGGTGTGAGAACCCACCATCCTACTGTAATTATATTCGTATACTCCGACATATTAACACATATCAAAATTGCTAGCCTATAATCATATAATAATATTTGTACACTGCAAAATTCCTGGCGACAGCGTGACTACATCGCACTGGAACTCTGAAGTCACTACCGCCGTCACTCCAGAATAACCTACCCTATGGTGGCCGACAGAGTCACTACAGGAGAGTGACAACATCGGAAACAAGGCAGTAGGCTACTATGCAGCAGTGTCATCACACAGTGACTACAACTGCTAGCCTCCGATGTGTTATCTGCTCGATGCCGCATCGGCGACTCATGATGTACACCACTGACTAGATTCCGACAGTGGTCCACATCTTGTAGTCACATCAAAGTGACTTCCGTAGCGTGTCCCCATGCGTCGCCTGCTCGGTGCCCAGTCGGCGAACTTCAAGGTGACTACACTGCCAAAAGGTCGTTGACCGAACCCTGTTATGAGTTCGAACACTCTGGGGACGCGCGCGTATATCTACCAAATACGCGCTGATGATGACAAATACGCGTATCATGCTTGTTTACTGCTTGTATACGCTCATGAATGGAATGAGTTGGTTTTATAATTAATTGATTGATGCATGCTGTACAGCGGGTCTGCTTCTGTAGGCCTACTGCCGTCTTTGTTTTTTATCGTGCTTTTGCATTCTTTGTCATTTATATTTCTACTGTGAGACTTCCGATTCATTTTGTTTCTTTTATTTGTTGTTCTCTTTTATATATTGTAATTGTTTTTGTGCTGCCTGTTTAATAATCTCATCAACTGTGTGTGTTTTACTTTTACAGTTCTTGTTCTTGGTTTATTTGTTTGTTTCATTTCAAACGTTTTTATTTAGTTTATTTGTTTGCTTGTTTTCCCACAAAACTTATATCATTCATTGCTTTGTTTACTTCAGTGGTTAGATGACATGTTTTGCTATCAAATTATGCCTATTTTTTCATATTTTGCATGATAACGTTATATAGGCCTATTGAAACTTTTTTATTTAAAACGAATTGTGTTTTAAAAGAGATATTAATTTTAGCCGAAGTTCGCAAAGTATGCCTATTATAGGCCTAGCATTTTCAATTTATACATTTTGATTTGCCAAAACTTTACTTATTTTGAAGCAAGAATTTTTCTGTTATATTTAAAATTGATTTATAGGCCTAGCATGCATTTTGTTTTACTTCTTGTCACTTTCCTGAAAGGCCTACTACAAATGTATACTTTTACTGCCGTAAGTTTATGCAAAACTTTGGCTTGTGTTATTTTTTTCTCGTTTTTCAAAATGGTGTTTTCATAGGACTATTAGTTTAATTCGTTTTTCATGTTGATTTTTTACGTTATCAAATTATGCCTATAAATCGGTGTCACATCAATATAGGCCTATTGCAGTGTTTGTTTGAAATTGTGTCCTATTTTTTATCACGCAAATATTAATGCTTGTTATGAATTATTATTGTTATAATTATTTATTTATTTTACACATTTAATATTTTTAATTCATCAATAGGCCTACATGCTTCTTATAATATTCCTACTTTTTAACTTCTTTATTTGCAATTTTTCTCAAGTTGTTTTACTGATCATGTTTATTTCTTTTACTAACAAATCATTTTATTCATCTAATATTTCCCTTATTTTTAAAGTCCAGTTTGCAATTTCCCCTCCTAATCCCCTAAAAGCAAGAAATAAAGAATATTATTTGAATAAATCAAGAGAATATAAAAAACATGGCAATAAAAGCAAAACCGGCAACCCAAAACGCCGTACTGAGCACCCAGGCCTAGTCGCGTAGTCACACCAGTGTGACTCTCCTGCGAAGTCACCGCGCCGCGAAGTCACTCTGTAGAAACCTAGGAGGCTGGCTACCCGGCTATTTCGGACCGGCGATATGGAAAACCGAGGTGTAGTTTCCGATGGAGTGACATTCTGGTGACATCGGCGTCACACAGATAAGAATCTTGCAGTGTAGTTGTTGATATTTGTAATGCGCCCCTGGGAATGTGACTTAGGTTTCCATTGTTTAGAACAATAGCAACCGGACGGAACCACCGGTCGAGTTTTGATTTCATCCCTTAAAACATTTCTAGGTGTCTATACGTATTATTGTAAAACTCACGTGTTCGTTACCTTATGCCTTCCGATACTGACTACGAGGCACACGTGCGGGATTAATGTGATTTACGCAAGTAGAAATAACATCATTTTGTAAATTACATCTAATACTGGAACTACGAGTAAAATGTGCAACTCACTTTGCAAATGTTACGTTCGAAAGCATCGGACTTCATCACGCATCTGATTGATGATGTTATGATGACGTCAGATGTTGTGACGTCAGACGGCGATGAATGACTCGTAACGCCGGGTCTCTTGCGCGTGACAGCTGGAAGCGCCCCCCCCCCCTTTTTCTGTCGCGTCACGAGTCAACTCTTAATACATACTGACTGACCCACGTATTATGAAAATGGTATACCTTTATTTAAAATTTAGGTTTTGTTTTGTTTGGGAGCCATAAACATACACTTTATAATATTTTGATTCAGTCTGCTTTAATGCGATGTCATCACCTTCATCATAAAGAGTTTTGAAATATTTTCTTAACATATACCACGAGCTATCTCCTGAGCCTCTGAACCAATAGTAGGCTTGTTTGTACCCATTTTAATGCCTTTTCCATACTGATTCCAAATTGACTGATGAAAATGTACAATTCCTAATTAAAGAAATATACTGCGTTTTTATGTGAGAGGTAGAACTCGCTTAGGGAGTGGAAAGGGGAATGGGGGGTTTAGGGGAATGCGATTTTTTTTTTCGTGAGTAAGAGGGTCCGAACAATTATGCATTTTTTTAAATCGAGAACTTTCACAAAATTTAGGGGGAATGCTGAATATTTGAACGGAAAAGAAGGGGGAAGTAACATAGTTCATCAAAAAAACAACAACTAATCTTAAGATGTTAATTTCAATTAGAGCATGTGGTTTTGAATTTTAAAAATTCTATTGCTCAATCATTTAAAGGATTTGATGAAGCACATAAATATATTAGCAAGTGCTTATTTATCGATTTGTAAATACATATTTTAGTTTTTTGACAGAGGTTAATAAAACCTCTTTATATAGACTGTCTGTACAAGTAATTGAACCCTAACATAAATGTGTTACACTTTAGTACGTTAGGGAGCTTCCGTTGGTGTATTATTAAATGAGGTTCGTATAGAGACCTATGAACTATATTACAGAAACCGCACATTGTTACAGATATCACCAAACACGACATTCTTGGAAATCTGTACCAAACAAAAGATTGAAAACTTTTCTTATTTTCTAGGTAGGTTTTATTTGAGCAACTAATAGCACTTTTGAGTGTTACACCCAATGATCAATTTGACTGAAAGCAAATGATTAAATTGCTCTGAAAAACTTAATTGAATTGAATTGACTTGAAACACCTTCACCTTTGAAACTAATTAATGCCATAATTCAAAAGTGCAAAAGCGCGGTTAAGTGCTAATTGTCGATTGTTTTGAAAGCATAGGCTAAAAACAAGCGAAGCTAAAAGCATGTTCTGCAATTGTTGACATTTGGAAAAGAAAATGCCAGTTATATAAAATAGTACTACAGCATAAACGTCATGGCAGTGTACACGCATTGCGATATTAAAAGGTTTTCCTTGTAACATCTCTTTGAATTTCAACATGCGAAGTAGATAATGCCGTGTTTTGATATACACTTAGAAGTTAGAGATAACCAGGAGTTATTTGCTTACCTGCCTACTCTTTGATACGCGATGTGAACCTGATACGTATGCTTGTATGTATAGCTTTCATGGATGTCAAAGGTACTGAATTATAGATGAAGGGATAAAAAAGACCAGATTTCAGTTATTGTCTTTTCAGTTTATTTAACACCGCCATATAAAAGTACAAATATTGAAATTAATTCAACAAACTTAGTACTATCTGAGTGTTTTCAAGTGATGTGTTAAGTATGTGGAATTGAAGACCTGAGCGCAAGAAGACCGTAAGTCCACTTGGCCCCTCAACATGTATACACTAAAGTTACGTATAGTTTCTTAGGGTTTTGTAATGTTTAATACATGTTCCAGTGCGAAAACATCATGAAAGGTTGTGAAAGATTTGTTTTGGCCCCTGAACATGTATAAACCATTACCAAACTATACGAAACTATACGCAAGTTTAGTGTATACATGTTGAGGGGTCAGGTGGACTTACGGTCTTCTTGCGCTCATGTTTCGAATATTCTTGTCGTATACCCAGATACGTATATGTATTGATTTCACGGATGTCAAATATTCAACTATAGATGAAGAGATCAAGTCCAGAAAAGATCATATTTCAGTTATTGTCTTCTCAATTTATTTTACACCGCCATAGAAAAGTATTCGAATAGAAATCAATGTAACATGTTATCAATACCAGATTGCTTTGGTATTATAGATATAATATTAGAAATTATAGATTTTCGATGTTTTTGCTCGTATACCCTGTATTGAGGTAAATTTTAGTCTGGCCACGAAGTGAGACCCGATTGCGGTTATTAACTACATATATTAGCCAATGACATTGATTGTTTGTAAATCTGGTTGCAAATACAACCTACATCATTTAAATTGGCTAAAAGTGATTTGCTAATCAATGATAGATACTGACACATACTTGGTCCATAAGTCGATTGTTTTACTCAATACATTGTTCCAAGAGGTATGACATATAATATACTTTTAGTAGTTGAATTTATTCTTTATATGCGACAACTTACTCTTTTATTCGCCTATAACTTGACTCCTCTTAGACCAGCAGTAAAAACATGCACTTTTTTATTGGTCAGATCGAAATCACTTTGCGCTCAATGGGGCTCAATAACACGTGTGTAGTATTAGCTGCAAAAGTCAGCCTAGGGACTTTACAATGGATAAAAAAGCGCGCAGAAAAAAAAAGTTAGTCGAATGAAGATGTAGTCACGTAAAGTATGCCATCTACACTGCCAGTCATTGCTGCGCCTAACTCAACAAGGTCACCAGATCCGTTCAAAGTATAGATTGATATATCAAACATTATACACCTTTAGCTACTCAGTGTAAGTTGTTTTTCTTCTTTAAGTGCAAAACACATCGAATCAAAACAAATGTTATTGGAATATAGACACTTATATGACAGTGGCGCTCATCATACATCTGACGGTGCATCCAAGGTACATGAAAACGTTACAAAAAAGAAGAACGGAGATACAAGACATTACTTAAAGGCGCATAATTGGAATGTCATCTTTCCCTGGGAAAGATCTGACACCAGGCCAGCCCATGGCCAGAGGGTAACATGAGTAGGGTTGTTTCACCTTGAAGACGAGGATAGTCTTGCAAGTATGGGCTAACTTTCCCCATGGCCATCCAATATGCCATATACAGTAGGACTATAACTGGTATCTATTGGTACATGGTCAGTTTATACTTTTATTTCCATATCTGTTATTTTTATATGCTCCTTTAAGAAATGAAAAACTATGATGTACAATAAATTCACATACACGATTCTACACATTCTGCAAATAGCAACCTATTCATATTTTCCATGTTGATAACCTATGCTATTATCTAGCAGATAATAGCATTTTGTTTTAACATCTTTTTCAGTTTGCTGTAAGCGACGTAAAAAACAGGATTCAAGACCGTGGAACACATACGTAGCATTTTAGTAACATTGACTTCAATGAGTTTCAGATTGAGTTCTCACTCCAATGGATAGCTTAAATATACCATACACGTACGAGGCATGCTTGTACTTATTACCAAGTTTTTAGATCACGCTGGAGTACTTTAGTCATAAATACATTAGAATATCAAATTTTCTTATCTTTAATTTCATTTCGTTACGCTACGCTGCAAGGCTACTATTCAAGATTCTTGAAATGTATTAAATATTAACGCTCCTAGTCTAAATGTTGTAATCTAATGTTATTAGATATGTAAATCTAAAGCTTAATGGAGTCATTCCAGTCATGTACAGGGTGTCCCAGACAAAATTACCGAGCGAATAAAATTGAACGTAAGTCGAGAAGTAGACATCAGAATCAAATAATTTAAAATGTAGCGCATATATTATTTTGTTGTGCATCACAAACGAAAATTGTATTTGATTCGGTTGACTGGTTGCGAAGAAATGAACGATTACACAATGCGTGCATCAATGCAGTTCATTCCAAGTTTGATGAACAGGCGTTTTTTTCATACTCGATCACCGCTTCCTAAAGTTTGTGTATCTCATTAAATTTAGTCCACATTATCTATTTTATAATCCGACGGTGTTATGTCATTCATGCTTTCACTGAAGATGAATAACAGTTTGTCAGAGAAAACTTTGATTTCTGCAATTGGATACTTTCCAACTTTAATTCTTTATGTTTTGTAAATATGTTATATTTTAACTTTCCAAAGAACATTTGAGCCAAGAATGACAATGATCAAGTGCTTACAGCTTTACGTGTGATTTTTGATACCATGCAACATTAATGTTGAAGTTTTAAGAGATTTAAATTTTGCATTACAATATCTTGGAAATATTCCAAAAATTAATGTGTGTGAGAATTTTTTAAGCCAGCTGGAATTCTTTATGCAATAATTCTTTATGCAACATTTATATCAACATTAACGAAAAAATATATTTACAAGTACCAAGCATCATCTTACATGCAAGCTTTCATTTTCAATATCGTGCAGGTTTTCAAATTTGAACAAAACCTAATTAAATGTTTTGCAAGAAACAGATAGGTAACCACTAGTGCGCATTGTGTTGAATTGTCTTTCTTTCAAACTTGGAGCGAAGTGAATTGACGCATGTGTTATGTAATCGCTTATTTCTTCGCGATCAGTCAACCGATTCCATTAAAATTGACGTATAAGATGCAAAATAAGATGGGCTACACGCTGATATTTAGTTGTTTGGATTCTGATATCTATTTCTCGACTTACGTCCAAATTCATTCGCGCGGTATTTTTTTCTGGGACACCCTGTATTATGTCATTACCCTGATAAACTACATTCTATTTATTTAAATACATACTTCGTAATTGCTCAAAAATACACGCCTCAGAATGATATGAAAGATGGAAACAGGAATATTATTAAGGCCAGCATATATATGTCAATTTTATTCTTAATGACGGAACGGTGAAATAAAAATATCAAGTTACATAACACATTATGTGTTTGAATTCTTATGTCAAAATACATTTTACAACATATAAAAATAATGTGATTTTCACCCGAAATATCCTTCCAGGTTTTGAAAGAACTAAATATAACAAGTTGTTTGAAGTTTATATCGCTTTAAAGAATTTAAAACACGAAATGTTTTACACGCCACTAACCACGCGATTTCACAGTCAATCTTGATCCGGGGTTAGGTGGCAGACTAGAATATATTCCACTGCAATGAGCACACTGGCTGGATTTACAATTATTGTAAGTCATTTGAGTTGTTTATCAGAGTGTCTTTAAAATACTTTGGATGATAAACATGAGATTGCAGCCACATCCACTAGACGCTACAAAAAGGACATAGAGCATATTGTTCAGTGCCTTGGTGACCATCCCAAAGGGGTAGCGCAATAGCTGCCTGGTGGCTTGCCTGCTTATTTAGCAGGCATCCTTTTGTTCTTATCCCAAGCTCCCATGTCAGATGCTACCATTCTAGTGTCTGCTTCATCCTGCTCTACACCTAATTTAATAATATGGAGTGGTTAATGTTGAACAACATATAGCTTAGAATGCAGAAATTGCCAAATATGTACCAGCTATGGCCAATAGGCCCTTCTTTCACCAATTTCTCAATATGATAACCTACAACTTTGCAGGATATAAGACTTTAAGGATGACACGACACAAAATTGCCAAATACGTTGTCCTTCTTTCACAAACCCCTCAATATGATAAACTACAGCCTTTCAGGATAATACAGGGTGTCCCAGAAAACATTACCGGGCGAATGAATTAGGACGTAAGTCAAGAAATGGACATCAGAATCCAAAAATCTAAAAATCAGCGTGTAGCCCATTTTATTCTGCATCTTATACACTGATTTTACTGGAATCAGTTGACTGATTGCGAAGAAATGAGCGATTACATAACGCATGTCTCAATTCACTTCATTCCAAGTTTGAAAGAAAGATCATTCAACACAATGCGGACTAGTGGTTAACACTGTCAATGGGCTTCATATTTTGTTCGGTGGAATCCTTTTCGTTCTTTTTAAACAATCTGTTCCTTTCAAAACATCTAATTAGGTTTTGTTCAAATTTGAAAACCTGCACGATATTGAAAATGAAACCTTTGCATGTACATATGTAAGATGATGCTCGGTACTTGTAAATATCTTTTTTCGTTATTGTTGATATAAATGTTTCATAAAGAATTATTGTATAAAGAATTTCAGCTGGCTTAACAATTTCTCAAACACATCATTTTTTTTGGAATATTTCCAAGAAATTGTAATGCAAAACATTAATGTTTGCATGGTATCAAATGTCACACGTAAAACTGTAAGCACTTGATCATTGTCATTCTTGGCTCAAATGTTCTTTGGAATGTTAAAATATAACATATTTGCACAACCTAAAGAATTAAAGTTGGAAAGCTTCCAATTGCAGAAATCAAAGTTTTCTCGGACAAACTGTTATTTATCTTCAGTGAAACCATGAAAAACATAACGCCGTGGATTATAAAATAGATAATCTGGACTAAATTCAATGAGATACACAAACTTTAGCAAGTGGTGAGTGAGTATGAAAAAGTACCTGTTGATCAAACTTATTAATGCCCGCATTATGTAATCGTTAATTTCTTCGCAACCAGTCAACTGAATCAAATACAATTTTCGTATGTGATGCACAATAAAATAGGCAATGTGCTACATTTTAATTGTTTTGATTCCGATGTCAATTTCTCGACTTACGTTCAATTTTATTCACTCGGTAATTTTTTCTGGGACACCCTGTAGACTTTGAAGATGACACTCATCAGATTTAGAACTATGCTGTCTTATGTGCTTAATAATGGAACTTACAAAGGCAAACAGTGAACTTTTGAACAATATAATTCCAAAGGTATATCGCACATATGTTATTTTCTGCACTGATGGCACCTTCACCGTACATGTACAACTTTATTCCTTGGCGGGAAACCCAAGCTGATAGGCTATTCCAAGTATTGCAGTAGAAGCAGAAGAAGTATAACCTCTTGTACCAGCTATTATCTCAAAACATTTACATTTATATTGTCGGGTGCATCACATACTGGTCTATCTTGAATTTTTGACTTTTTTGAGAAAATTGGTATATAGTTCTTTTTTACTGAGCTCTTCCAATACAACAAATTACAGACCTCAATTTTTCCTAGATAATTAGTTATAAAATGTTAAATTTAAACTATCTATGATTTTTTCAAAATACGTATTTTCACATACTGATCTATCTCGAAAAAACACGCATTTCTAGAAAATCGCAATTGAAAATCTTCGTATTAAGTTTACCTTTCTATAATTTAATTAGACTATGGATTTTCATGAAAGTGGTTTTAAATTAAAGCATAATTTTATACTTAACAAATTTATTTAAGTGGAATCTTTAATTATATTTACGTATGTAATATTGTTTAAAGCTACACTGAAGTTGTAGTTCTGTATGTGAAATCGTTAATTTCCCGATATCGTATTGAAAGTGCATTACATACTGGTATCTCGAGATAGACCAGTATGTGATGCGTCTAAAATCACGTCTTTGTCATGATTGTTCGCAAAATCGAGATAGCCCCCAAGATAGACCAGTATGAAACGCACTTTAAATACGATATCGGGAAATTAACTATTTCACATACAGAACTACAACTTTAGTGTAGTTTTAAGCAATATTGAATACGTAAATATAATTAAAGATTCCACTTAAATAAATCTGTTAAGTATATGCTTTAATTTAAAACCACTTTCATGAAAATCCATAGTCTAATTAAATTATAGAAACATCCCGGTCTACTTTCAAGTGGCGGGGGTTGTGAGCCAACTGACTTGTTCAATAGGTGACGGACAGACCAGGGTGGCTAGGAGAGGATTGCTCACCCGCCAAGCTTACATACGAGTGGAACTGATTCATGATGAAGAACCAAAACAGCACCAGGGTTAAAGCCCTGAAATTACTAACCCACCACTTCTTCCAATGGGCCTACAAAGGACAGAGCACCATGACGCTGCAGCCCTAAAGCCAACTGGAAGGTTTGACGGTTCTCCCAGCGCGGGACCAAAGTACCAAGCCGACCCCCAATTAGACGATCTGTTGCTGATACACCAAATGAAAGAGTGGCACTACTAACTACAAAAACAAGTATTGGAATCGGGACCTGGAATGTTAGAACATTGCATCAAACAGGGAACCTGGAAATACTACTTAACCAAATGATGAACTTTAAATGGGAAATACTGGGAATTGCTGAGACGCACTGGATAGACTCTGGTGAATTCACCATGGTAGGCTATAAAATCCTTTGCGCGGGAAAGTACACCATACACCGAGCCGGAGTCGCCCTGATTCTCAACAAACAGGCACAAAATGCCCTTCTAGGCTACAACCCCATCTCAGCAAGAATAATGTCTGCAAGATTTCAAACAAAGACGGGAGCCATCACTATCATCCAAGTATATGCGCCCAATACTGCAGATACAGAAAACAATGTGGACGACTTTTACGACCAGCTACAGCATGAAGTAAACAAAAAACCCAGAAAAGACATTCTAATGGTAATGGGAGACCTCAATGCCAAAGTAGGAGACAACAACTCATAATGGCCAAATGTCATGGGAAACTATGGATATGGAAACATTAATGCCAGAGGTGAAAAGCTATTGACTTTCCGCACCACAAACGATCTGTGCCTCACCAACACTATAGTGAAAGTGTTTGAAAAGGCCTTCGACACAGTTTGGCAGGACGGTCTCTGGAAAGCAATGGGATTCTTCGGATTCCCAAGCAAGATCATCAGGCTACTCAAAGCACTATACAGTATATCAAACAGTGCTGTTCGTGTGAATGGCGACCTAACTGACTGGTTTCACACAACAGTGGGAGTGTGGCAAGATCGAGTACTTTCCATCCTAATGTATGGAGCTGAGACCTGAACCATTAAGAAAGAAGATGAAAATCGCCTCCTAGTCTTTGAAAGGATGTGCTTGAGGAAGATCATGGGCGTATCACCTCTGGACAAAATACGTGACACCATAATACGGGACACATTTGGGCTGAAACACACAAAAAAGGATCCGATTCTTTGGCCACGTACAGCGAATGGGCAACGACAGATACCCCAAAATTTTGCTAGAGGGCAATGTACATGGAAAAATACCACGTGGAAGACCTCCCAAAAGATGGATGGACACTATTAAATCAAATGGTTTTATTGTATGTATAGAATCATTGTCAATCATATTATACTTTTCATTAAAGATTCAGATTTTATCTTCTTAATCAAAAAGCGTGTTTTATTATTTTCATTGCAATTAAAACGAAATACAATTATTTGTTATGACTTTGTTGACAGTAGTCTTCAAACTTAACCCAAATCAAACTTGTACTGACTTATTTCTGTCAGATACAGGGTGAAACCCGAAAAAAATACCGGGTGAATGAATTTGGACATACGTCGAGAAATTTGCATCAGAATAAAAAAAAAATATATATATCCATAGCCCATCTTATTATGCATCTTATAATCGTTTGACTGGTTGGGAAGAAATCAGCGATTACAGAACGCATGCGTCAATTCACTTCAATCCAAGTTTAAAAGAAAGATCATTCAACACAATGCCCACTACGCACTAACTGTCAATGGGATAACTGCCAATGGGCTTTATATTTTGTTCGGTTATAAAATATTTGCACAAAGAATTAAAGCTGGGAAGCTTCCAATTGCAGAAATCAACATTTTCTCTGACAAACCTGTTGTACATTTTCAGTGAAAACATGAATAACATAACACCGTCGGATTGTAAAATAGATAATGAGGACAACATTTAATGAGATACACAAACTTTAGGAAGGGGTGACCAAGTATGAAAAAAGCGCCTGTTGATCACACTTGGAATGAATCACACTAGATGCGCGCATCATGTAAGCCTAATCGTTAATTTCTTCGCAACCAGCCAACCGAATCAAGTAAAATATGCGTATATGATGCACAACAAAATGAGATACGCGATACATTTAAATTTATTTGATTCCTATGTCTTTTTTTCGTTTTATGTCCAATTTCATTCACCCGGTATTTTTTCTGGGGCACTATGTTGAATATGTTTTTTTTTATTTTATTTTTATGACACGAAATTCGAAACATTGCAAGTGCAGTAAAAGGACTCGTAGATTGTTATGCAAATACACAACTTGAAAGAAAGGAAACAAAACTCAGTAGAACAATACTAGTTGATACAACGTGATATTCATGAAGCGTGTATATCGAGTTACACAGTATAGTATGAACACGCTACAAAACATTTGAAAGTGAAAATGATATAACCCGTGCAAGTATCAAGTCTACTAACAAGAAATGGATCACACGCATTTTATTAACGCGATGCGTCGCAATGTGAATAAAAGTTATACAAAAGAACAGACACTGCAACTGAAAATACCGTTAGTTTCGAGGTATCGATCATAGTCAAGGTTGCGATTGTGAGTATACATAGCACGAATGTTGTTTGCAAACTCCAACATTCAAATATGGACATTCCAATGATCGCAGTTGTCAAAAATAAACAACACGAAACGATGTAAAATAATCATGATCAAATAAAATATTGTTGAACGATTATATCAGTTACGTTGTCTGTGGCTGTGAAATATAAGGTCACCAAACCAAACCTGATTCCAATCACCTATTAAAATCAGCGGTCAGGGAACATGTTGTGAGACCTCAAGGACACCCGATTGATTAAGAAAACGTCAAGGTGCTCGAACGAGAAGAAAAAAAGAATTTTCACGGTAAGTGCTTGAAGCTCTTCACATCATAAGGACTCAAACACCGAGACTAACCCGTGACCAAGAACTATACAAATGTCATATTTGTGTTAACATGCTGATGACCAAGGGCGGTACTACATCGTAACACCCTATGACGTCAAACTGTCAACTTGCATAACATCATCAGAAAGGACTATTCCAATTGCATTCAAGATATTATTACAGCAGATCGGCTGAGGAAGCTGGTCGATCCAGTAAAAACGGTATCGAAAAAAGTGTAGTGTTCAGTTTAATATCTTTAAGGGTAGACGAGGTATTGTTGGTCGAATTCGATTTAAATTTTATCAATATATTATTGCAAAAGTTCGTCCTATAAATCATATATTTTTCAAACCTGATTGATTTATTGTTGTTAATGGGTTATAGATACGTTTTACAAAGTGTTGCTGTTTCCTCCCTCTTTACAACATAACTCAAGAACGTCAGGCCCTACAAAATATATATATCTGTGATATTTGAATTCTTCTACACGCTCGCTATGAAATGATCAATGCAATTTTTGCCAAAGCTTACTACCATTCACTATACGAGGGTCGGTCAGTTACGTCAGTATATAATGAAAGTTGACCTTTGACCCCTTATGTTGAATACGTAGATGCAATGTCCAGATGATCACATGAAGAATGTACTTTTGTATTTTAAACCACACATGTATACATTTTACCATATACTTGATCACGTAACAGTATCAGCATAAAATCAATAGACTAGGGCAGGCCCTCTCAACTGGCTGCGCACGCGCCACTTGTGGCACTTGGATTCAGTCGAAGTGGCGCACGGTAATTTTAATAATTTTTTCACAAAAATCTTGAACAAAAAATTAGTGAAAATACCCAATCTGGGTCTTTAAAACCTTAAAACTCAGGGGCTTCCGGGGGCGCTGCCCACAGGACCCACATAAAGCTTCACCACAACACCTTACTATCTCAAACATGTTGGCACTTCATGATCACTAAAACTTTCCAGTTGGTACTTCAAATAAACTAGTCGAGAAGGCCTGGGGTAGGGACATTGCCAAATAACGCAAAAAGGCGGGCCTTTTGAATTACAGCGAAGGCACTTGTTTTTAACGTTCGAGAACAGCAAAGGTACATGGTGCACATGTCTAGTTTTAGGCAGAAGTAAACACGAGGTCCCAGGTCTGCTTTTGGTAAAATATGAGACTTGTCATAATACTTGGTGTGAAATAGGACGTCTTTAAACTTCAACAAATTTAGGACTTGAAGGGAAGCAACATTATTGTGCAAAATGTCGAAAATGATAAAAGCAGTTATTACAAATGACATTAATTATCTCCAAACGAAACAGAGGAAATATATTGACTGGTCTCATGTGAGAGCTTGTACTCTGGACAATGTTAACTGAAGCAAATCAAACAACAATCTGCGAATGGGTGGGATGATCGATATAACATGCTGGAAATGTATGAAAATTGCCAAATTTCATGTAAATAGGGCTCGAAATATTACAAAAAGCTGTGTAAATAGAAATTTAATAATTCATGGTTTTTTTTATGGATTATCTCAACCTGAAATAATCAGAAAACGTGTAAATATAAACTTCTCACTAAAACGATGACCACTCTCTTTGTACTATTACTTGTTGTACAAATGTAACAATAGTAGAATAATATTTATATTTTAATCAGGGTTTCAAATATTTTCTAGGGATACGCCCGTTTTAATCTTTGGGGGTTAGTAAATAGAACTAAATTTCAACGTTTGCTATTGTAGGCAATATCAAAATGTTCAGAGAAAAAAAAGAGCCTTGTTTCTGTCAAAAATAACACATATTTGACCACACATTATAAATAAACTAAAACCTTAACAGCTCGACAAAGGTGGTGTCATGAGCTGGATGTTTGTGTTCTACTACTATTTCAAAAGGCAGCACTCTACATCTTTAATTCCTGAGAAAATATAAAAAATACAACAATCCCTCATTTCCGTTAATAAATCGACTCGTTTTTAGCCAGTGACTGTAGACCATTGGTTTTATGCAAAATTCTGTGACGTAATCAAGTGTGCGATATCATTTTTGCATATGGTGTTTGAGACAAAATTACAATGTTTATGTGATCATAGAGAAATGCCTTGAAAATAATCCATAATATGGGCCGGGTCACAAGAAAACTTTCTTCCTTAGCGTGTATGCATAGTGCAATAGTAGTGTACAATGTAGCCATATGGCCTTTCAATTATTATTGAAATGTGTAAAATTGCGAGATTATTTATCGTGGACTTTGGACTTTACTCATGCATTTGAAACAAACATATGGTATGATATGTTCCAACGAACAGTCATGGCGTCATAATCAGCATCATTAATAACTAAGCGTTGTTGTATCAGAAAACATTATGTACGGTAAGAGAAATAGAAACTGAAAGTGATTATAAAGAAATAATTCATACCTATGGTCGATAATATCTGTTTGTCGACAATCTTGATTCGTGCCTCCGACGAACCTAACAAAGGATTCTCACGACAAAGGTTTGTTGGCGTGGTGTGTATAAAGGAGTTGGTGCAGCATAGTAATACTCCATTAGCTATAGGGTGGGTGGGTGTATATCGCGGGGGGGGGTATTTATGTGGGTGCCTTTGTAAAATGCATAGAACAGGGATACACTGACGTACACCTACACAAATATCTTCACGTAGAAAACACCTGCCAATGTGGATCTTAAAATCACTGATAAAAATTAGTACTTTTAAAAGTATCGTAAAATGAGCCCAAGGAGGGGATATAGGGCGTGTTTAGCTATGTTGGGTATCGCATAGTCCCTTAAGCACTAACTATGAACTTCACGGGCACAACGGGGACTTGGACGCAGAAGTGGTTTCATTGGATAGATCATATGAAAATGAAGATATGGCTCGTTCTTAATAATGACCCCGTTCTCAATGTTGTATACACATGTTCCCGTTCTACAGGAAGGGGTGTGTGTGTGTTGAGGGTGTTTGTTGCTTCTATCATAGAATTTATACTCTTATTAATGTTCTTCTATTGTTAAAGCTAAAACATAAAGGATAAAGGTCTTTGAATAATGGCGCACCAAATTCAACAGAACGCAGACAACTGTCTTAAAGCGATTGACGAAGTTTGTCGGGTAGCCGTTCCTTCCATAAAACAGTGCATCAAAACGTGGCAACAAAGACATGTACAAACGTTGCAAACTTGCACCAGTAAAACTTGTCATACAATAGGAAAACCGAAAGCCAGTAATGGGTCATGTCCGTCATGTGTGAAATGGGGTAAGGCCTTAGAAGCAGAGACGTCAGGTGGAGCACAAATACAATGGAGCAATGTGAATCCTACTCTTATTTGCACGGATCCCATCGAGTTGGCCAAAGCTTTTGTGTTACGAATGAAATCAAACAAAGTCTTAACTGGTTTTGGTGACCTTGATTCGGCGAGTCTTCTGATGATAATGAAAGGATTTAAAGAATTCAATCAAAACGATGCAAAGTTTCGTCATGTGATCGGAAAGGTAATGATTAACGTATGATTTTAGAGTCTGAGTTTTCTTGTTACCCTTGTATCCTTAATTGATGGCCTATATTTTTTGGTTGACTAGAACCTTGGCAATCTGATTTGTCCTCTTCTTGTAGTGTAGCTTAATGTGTATTAACAATGAAAATATTCATAATACTGCAGAAAACAGTTCTTTCGGAAAATAAATAAATGCGCGATGCGCTAATTTCTTTATAGTGTCCTTTGTTTAGTTTTTAAGGATGTTTCTTCCCACGGAGACTAAAAACCCAACATGCTTTCTAATTTAAACTGTAAAAGCTACACGCGCGGTTTCGTGTTTTTTTTTTTTTTTTTTTTTGTCTAATTGTATGCAGTTTCGTGCAGGTTTTTCAATTACGGAATGAAATTTCACATATGAGTGTTGATACCAAAAGGCATGTAAATAACACAAAACGTAAGCAGTATTTTGATGACATCAATAAACTGGTCGACTACTTACACCGTTTTCATCCAAGTTCATTTACATCAGAGATGGTTATTGAATTGAAAGACGAAATCAACGTGAGTTACGAATCAAATAAATAAACACGTACATTTATTACATTTTATTTAATTGCAGCTTGTAGTTTTTTGACTAAACTTGCTTTGGGATCCAAATTTGGTGTGGTTATTTGCTTGTCTGAGAGTATTATTCCTGGTAGTGTAAAACTAATCACTTTAGCGTCACGCATGAATATTACTATAATAAATTACTGCTCTCAATAAATGGTTGATATGACATTCATTTGCTTCTTCTAATTAGCGACATAAATCTTTTAAGCCGCCTAATTGGCTGTTGGCTGCAACTGCAATAACCATATGTCTCATCGGCGTTTACGTTTACATTTATGTTACAGGTAAGCTATTGTAATCATATAATAATTTGACAATTTACAATAACTGATTGGCTTAATTTAAACAATTACTTTCGTATCTTTCTATTTGTTCTTGTACTAAAAAAAGTATCTAAAATGTGGTATTTATGCTGATAGGTCGAGTACAAACCCTTACGTGCAGCTCGTCACCGTGTCATTACAGTACTAGTCAGGATACAGATGACCATATTGACGGCGGTTATAAATGTAGTGGAGGATTCACCGGGAGAAATTGTGAAAGTAAGAATAATATTTATCAAATTTTGAGGCGGATCACTTCTATCTAAAATGAAGGAAATGTGTCAAAGAAAAGCAATGATGATCAAGTTAATGACAAAATAGAGATTTTTGGTTCAAATGTTACATCCATACAATTTCCAAAGTTGAAAGCACTTTCTTGAGCAAGCTCCACTACTTTTTCTTTTTAAAAAGCTATTTTTCTGTTTATTATATTGTTTCTATTTTTCGGATAGTGTAGCACTATATCGTTATTTATGAATATGTAGCAGTATTTCGGCACGCACCAGTATTATGGCCTAGAATATTAATTGCCACAATCTTCACTGGAAGTCACCACCCCATTTGTGGACATGAGTTCTAGTTTCGCAAGGCTAGCCGCAAATCTACATGACCTGCAAAGTTGAAAGCCATTTCCGGGTAAACTCCATTACTACTTCATACGCTGATTTTCTCTGTTTATTGTGTTTATTTTTACATGTTGTAATAGATCATTATCGTTACGTCTGTGAACATGAAACCATTCACCTCGAATGTCCCGCTGATCAAACGATCTATGTCTCATTTGCACTATATGGCCGTCAAACATCTGACGTTTGTACCTATGGGGTTGGCCTTCATGTAACTAACTGTGCCGCTGATAACTCACTAGATGTCGTTCGAAAAAGATGTCAGGGACAACGAAAATGTGACATCCAGGCAAAAAAATAGTGTATTTGGTGAGCCATGCCTTAACACTTTCAAATATCTGGAGATAGGATATTCGTGTGAAGGTAAGAAAACTAATGTATTGCTATTTCATCAAACAGGGTGTCATGATTAGTACTCGTGTCCTTGCAATTTGTAGGCTTTGCTATGATAAGTATGGTTTCCTCAGCTTACGTTCCATCTTTTATAACCCTACAAATTGGGTAATAAGACATTCGCCTTTAATGTTACATTGATACCAGGAAATCTTTGACAAATTTGCTGCAAAAGTTACACTATTATATATGTTGAGACTCCAAGTATCTAATATTTGGCGTAAAAATAGTTTCGTCGACTTAGTTCCATTTTATCAAACATTTTTCATTGGCATAACCATACATTCTACAAGCATAATACCAGCGAAATTGACGTAAATTCACTTTCGTTGGCTGGAAATCGGCACATTCCACCATACATACACGTGTATGTAAAGTGAACCGAAGCCAAAAAGGTTTACATGTATGCCCTGCCGTCAGTTTTCGATGCAATGTAATATTTGCACATATTTAGGAACATTTTCTTTTTGGATAAAATAACCCCATTCCAGCAATTAACCGTGAAATGCTGACAAAATACGACGAACCAAGATGTATGCTCGGGGCTCGAACCCATGCATTTAGTGATATACATACGGTCGGCACTAAGTCTGAATAGAGTGTATGTAATAAACCAACCGGAACGGTGTAACAATAGAAATGGCAGCCATGTTGGAAGACAGGTCTAAATAGCTTAAAGGGCATATTGCTCGGACAACATCATATCATTGGCAAGTTAATATTATGAGGACAATGAAAATTACTGAGAAAATTTTGAGAAAATAAGACGTTTAAAATTGATATTCCGCAAAAAACAAAAAAAAAAAAAAAAAAAAAAAAAAAAAAACTGTAAGCGGTGAGTTCCTTCGAACGAGACAGATTTGACCTAGAAAAAAGTTGACATCATGAAATGAAATATGTCCGCTTTGAAAGAATCGACAGTAAACACTCTCAATGCACATAACGTATACTGTTCTCAGAAAAAACCGTAATCAAGTATTACAAATGTAATGGTTTTTAAACATATGGATAAAATCAGCATGATGAGAAATATTTGGACAAAAAAAAATAATAATTTGAGCGTGATCAATCTGAGACTATGAGCCACTCATCCGCATAATTTCCGAAGGTGAAAACACTTTCCCGAGCAAGCTTTACTACTCCTTTAAAGACACTAACTTATTTTCTCCGTTTAATGTTTATATTTTGAGGGAAAAAGTACATCACTTAAGAATATGCAACAACATATGTCGGCACCGTTCTCAGACCAGAATATTAATTATCAAAATCTTCGCTGAAAAACTTCGTTCCCTTTGTGGTTGGGAGCTCTAGTTTCGTAAGGCTAGCCGAAAATCTACATCACTTATAAAGTTGAAAGCTATTTTTCGGGCAAACTTCATTAATTCTTAATACTATTATTCTTTTTTTTCTTCTTCTTTTTACATGCTGGAATAGATTATCATCATCACGTCTGTGAAAATGAAAAAATTCACCTTGAATGTCCCCCTAGTCAAACGATATATGTATCATTTGCACTATATGGCCGTCAAACATCAGACAATAATTGTACCTCTGAGCCCGATCTTCAAACAATTAATTGCGCCGCCAACACGTCACTGCATGTTGTTCGAAAACGATGCCAGGGACAACAAATATGTGACATCCAGGCAAGAAATAATGTATTTGGTGACCCATGCCATAACATTTTCAAATATCTGGAGATAGCATATTCGTGTGAAGGTAAGAAAACAAATGTAGCGCTGTTTCATGAAACTTGCGTATCCCAACATTATTAGTACCTATCCACGGGAAGGTGGCGTGTTCTTGGTATTATTGTGTGGCTTTGTTTAAACCTCAGCTTAAGTTATACCTTTTATAGCCTTACCATTGGCATAACCATACATAAAATGTTACAGTGACACCAGGATGTAATTGACAAAGTTGCTGCTAAAGAACAAGTACTATTTATTTTGAGACGATATAAAATTTTCAAAATGTTGTATTATTATATATCAAAAATTGCCAGCCAAATTTCTTGATAGCACATTTCTTGATAGTATTAATAAGTCATTGATTGCTGATGTAGTCAAGTAAAGTAAAGATGACAATTCTGTAGTTACATTCATTCGACAGGCTATTGAGCTGGAGCACAACGAGTATAATGTGAAATTGAACAAATCTAATGTGCCTTCGAGCTTAGACCACAAGTTAGGTCATCTTTCTCAAGACCTACAAAGTAAAATTGTTAATTTGATTCACACAATTAACTACATATTTCTTGCTACGCCAAGTAGAACAAATACTGTATTTCATGATGTAGATGTTGGTGATATAAAACCAATGAAGCAGCATCCTTTACAGAGTCAATATATTGAAAATGGAACATCTGAAAATGAGATCAAGTATATGCTAGACAATGATATCATAGAACCAAGAAGTAGTGAATGGAGCTCACCATGTATCCTTGTTGCTAAGCCTGAAGGATCATACACATTATACATGAGAGCTGCAAATGTTCAAAAGACAGACTCTTATCCTATTTCAAGAATTGATGATTGCATAGACAACGTTGGGAATGCAAAATCTGTTTGCAAATTTGACCTTTTTGAAAGGGTACTGGCAGGTTGCACTCACAGACCGTGCCAGAGAGATTTCTGCTTTTTGTACACCATTTGGTCTTTACCAATACAAAGTTATGCCATTCGGTTTGAAAAACGCCCCAGCAACATTTCAGAGAATGGTGAACCAAATTGTGGCAGACATAGAGGGATGTGAAGCGTATGTAGATACATACATACATACATATACAATTTATACCGCGCATATTATCTAATTAAAGGTCAAAGCGCCTTTACAATACATAAGGAAATAATTACAAATTACATTTACATAAAAAGATGTGTTTTTAAAAGTTTCTTGAAAACAATGAGGGAAACAGCTTCTCTGATGGAGAGAGGAAGCATGTTCCATAGCCGGGGTCCAATAACTGAAAAGGCCCTGTCACCTGTTGAACGATGGGTTTTGGGAATATGGAGCCTAGTATGATCAACGGATGAACGGAGGTAATGATGTGAAATGCTTTGACTGTTGTATAAAGTAATATCAGAGGAGAGGTATGTTGGTAGTGAGCCATTTACAGATTGATACATATACACAAGTAACTTAAAATTAACACGTTGGCGGACAGGTAGCCAATGAAGCCTCGCCAGGTAGGGAGATATGTGTTCACGTCTCTTAACGCCACAAATCAGGCGCACAGCCTTATTTTGAATACGCTGAAGTTTATCAAATTGCGCATTGGTGATGCCTGCAAGCAATGAATTTCCGTAGTCAAGGCGAGATAGAACAAGAGCCCTGATAATATGATGGCAAGTGTCCTCATCTAAATATTTCCTGATTCGGCCAATGTTTCTTAGCTGGTAGTTAAGAGTGCGGCACAATCCCCCACCTGGCTGGTCATTGACCCATCCGAATCCATGATAACACCCAGATTGCGGACGGAATTTGTAGGTTTAATCTCAGCAGTACCAACATTAAGGGTGAGATCAGGATGAGATCTTAAATTGTGAGGTGATCCAATGATCAGAAACTCCGTTTTCTCCATGTTTAATTTCAATTTGTTTGATGTCATCCAATTTTGAATATCTGTTATACACCTCTCAATACAAGTGAGTGAACTAAGACATTCTGCTCGGTTCCTGGGATCATATGATATATATATTTGAGTGTCATCGGCATAGATATGGTACAATAAATTGTGACTGCGTAATATATTACCAAGGGGAAGAATGTATGTTGTAAATATCAGAGGCCCCATTATGGAACCCTGAGGCACTCCGCAGTCCAAAGGGATGTCACTAGAGCATTGGCCATCAATAGAGACCCGACTGTATCTATTTAACATGTATGACCGGAACCAAGCAAGAGGTGGACCTGTAACTCCAAGAGCTGTTTCTAGTCTGTGAAAAAGAGTGTTGTGATCGATCGTATCAAATGCTGCTGTGAGATCCAGCATAACTAAGAGCACCATTTTGTTGTCATCAAGCTCACGCAGGACATCACCATGAACTTTCAGCAGTGCTGTCTCGGTGCTATGCCCTTTGCGATAGGCAGACTGCATAGACTCATTCAGTCCATGGCAACTCAAATAGTCTTTAAACTTGGATGCCACAACACTCTCGATCACTTTGGCAATAAATGGTATATTGGAAACAGGCCTGTAGTTCTTAAATATGTTTTGGTCCAGAGTAGGCTTCTTTAATATAGGAGTAACCATTGCACTTTTAAGTAAAGCAGGGAAATTACCAGATTCAAGAGACATATTTACAATGCGGGTTATTGTAGGCACAACAACAGGCAGATTTTGTTTCAGTAGCCATGTTGGTAGCTGATCAAGAGCACAAGTTTTATTTGTGAGGCGTTTAATCACCGTTTCGATCTCATCCATAGAAATAGGCTCAAAAACGTGTAATCTGTGCGTTGTTGTGTCTAAAAAGCTACTATCTAACTCAGTGGGAGCACCAACTTCCTCCAACTCATCCTGGATTTTGTCAATTTTTTCCTTGAAGAAAAATGCAAACTTGTTACACAATGCTTCGGTAGAATCATGAACAGGGAGGGGTTTGGTTGATCCATTGAGAAGATTGCTAATGGTACGAAAAAGATCTTTGGCATTCGCGTCCACCACCTTGGTCTTGAAGAAAGATGTTTTAGCTTGAGCAATCATGGTGTTAACAATATGCAGCTGGTTACGGTAGTTAGCACGATCTTCCTCGTGCATTGATTTTCTCCATTTCCTTTCAAGCTGTCTTCGCAGACGCCTTTCACTAAAAATGTCTTCATTAAACCAAGGTGGTGTACCACGAGTGGATCTACTTTTAGTTTTAAATGGAGCATGTTGATCAAGAGTCACTGCACACGATTTAGAGAAATAACAAACCAAGTCATTAACATGATCAATAGAATCAGGAATATCATTTAAAGCTTTGTCGAGATCTTGTCTAAAAGCCTGATCATCAAGTGTACGGAAATTTCTTCGAGTACTGGTCACCTTTTTGGGAGATGGTTTTTTATATCTCAGGGTACATTTAACAAAATGATGTTTAGATAGAAGAGATTCTTTAACACTATAGTTTACAACAATATTATCATCAGCCCTTGATATTAGGAGATCAAGAGTATTACCTGACTCATGGGTAGGACAAGATATATGTTGCTGAAACCCAGCAGTAGACAGAGAATTTTGGAAATTTCGAACTTCAGACTTAGTAGGAATATTAACATGAATGTTAAAATCACCCAAAATCAACAACTTGTTTGGCATAGTGGTGACATCATTAATAAAGTTGTCAAATTCATTGATGAAATCAGATGTACGATATTTGTTTACAACTGAAGGAGGTGGTCTATAAATACATATAAACCGAAGTCCAGACTGTAAGTCTGTTACACAACAATGTTCAAACAATTTAGTATCCCACTCAGTTACTGTAATAGTAAGATTGAGAGTCGATTTGTACAAAATGCCTATTCCTCCACCCCTTGTCTTACTTCCTCTTGAAAAGTTCAGAAATGAGTATCCCATTGGTTTAAGTTCTTGAATTATAGCGTATTCTTCACTGAAAAGCCAGGTTTCTACCAGAAAGAGAATGTCAACATCCCCTTCCAGGACATAGTCACAAATATAGTTAGTCTTGTTTCCTACGGAGGTTGCATTCCATACTCGAACATCAAGAAAGCTACCAGATGGTTGCACATCCCGTAAATTTGATTTGTCAACAGATCTAGGTTTGGAAGTTTTTTCTCGTCTAGCAGACAGCAAAACTGGAATTTGTTGCTCATGTTCTATATTTGGAGCATTATCCAAGGATTCATCATTGTTCAGGGGCACCATGTATGGTCTGGATACCGGGCGTGTATGTTTGCGCACCCCTCCCCGAACACCCCTATGAGTAGAAGAGGGTCGGCTGTTAATACCTAAATTAACAATATGGGACCAGGCATTTGGAGCCAATGCGGTAGTTTTGTACGAGTTTCCAATTTCAAAAAGTTGATCACGTGTGTAAGTACGATTTATGTGGTCTTTAGGTGAGACTATTTGATGATCATGGTTAGCTGGCCCTGGGTTTGTGTCTACATCACCAGCTCTCAGGATTCGGTCATGAAACGTAGCAGATGAGTTTGAGTAGTAGCTGATTCTAGTTTTGAGATAGGCACATTGTTTTACCATACGTATGACAGGCAGTTTAATGCAGTAGGCCTTGTCTATGGTACAACATGCAGGCAAGTTATCATGCTGGTTGATCACATATAGGCCCAAAAGGATTATAACAAGTAATGCTTGCTTGAGAACCATTATGAGGAGTTCAGTGATTAGGCTGCAATACAGTAAAAGTCTGAAATCCACTCAAGAAGATCAGATCAATATGAAATCTATTATAAAGTGAGTTTGCTGAAAGATCACTTTACAAGTAGCTACAAGTGATTTAAACTGATCAATGTAATTGCTCTCCTTGACCACTCATGCAAGGGCCTAGGATACTAGTCAAGTCAATGAACAAATGGTTGTTTAGTCTGCAGAATTTGGCTACATAAAGAGTCATTTCCAGGTATCAGAAATCGGCGTCAAATTGCAGAAAATATATCAAACGAACCAAAATAACAATCCAACTAGGTTGTTACTTAGCTTTCAGATGTACTTCAGTCACAATATGAGTTCAGTTCACAGAGTAGATGAGCATAAAATCAAAGAAATAATCAGAGCTTAGATGGCAGCCTGCATCCTGGCGCACACCATTAATTTCATCAAGATGATTTGATTGTTTACAGTCAAACTTGGGAACAACGATTGGAACAACTCCATCAATTGTTTGAGAAGCTGTCAGAAGTACAATTGACAGTCAACCTGGTAAAAAGTGAGTTTTGCCATGCCACAGTCACATACTTGGGATATGTTGTAGGTCAAGGTCAGGTAAAACCTATCAAAGCCAAAGTTGAAGCAATTGAGCAATACCCCACACCTGTAAACAAGAAGGCACTCATGAGATTTCTAGGAATGGTTGGCTATTTCTGTTT